>NW_027507094.1:0-129841 GCF_052324685.1 Brachyhypopomus gauderio
AAACCTGCAAAGACAGTAGATGGATTATTAAGATACACTGATCAAAAACGAATCAGTCATATCCAGTATTTTTGTTCAGAAGCTCATCTTTTTAGATCATTTTAACTCTATTGTGCACACATTCCAGGCGGACATTTTAAAAATTCCTCAGATTCCCGACATAGTCCACTATAAAACTAGATATCTCAGGTTGTACATATAGGGAAATGATAATTCATGGCTCAAACTGAAGTAGACAGTTGGGGGAACATATTGATTCACTTCAATACCATATTCCTTGGTTTGTTTTATTTTAGAACCTCTATTACAGATGCTAATATGCCAGGAATGTCAGACAGGGTTCCCACACCTTGGTTAACATAAAATTCAAGGACCTTTCAATGACTTTCCAGGACCAACTTCCTCAAATTCAAGGACAGCACCTGCCAGCATTTACCTACTCTTACCCCTGAATATGTTATCAAAAAACGATGTTAATACAACGCAAATTCAAAAGACTGAATGTCATTTCAAGCCATGCATCCTGAAATTTTCTGTGCATGACTGGCAATTTAGCAATGCACATCTGAGATGACGACATTCACGTAAAATGGCTATAGTTGTTGAAGGATCAACAACTACCTACAGGAAACACTTGCTTTCGGTGCTGAACAAACAAACAAATTTCTCTACAGGAGAATGACCAAACTTTGCCAAGTAAAAGTCAGCATAGGCCCTGTAGAATCAATGTAATTTTAAATGAACTTGTGCTGGCAAAATAATGACACGTTGACAGTAGACAAATAATAATAATAATAACAATAATACACATATGCATATACACATACAGTACATACATAAAACAGAGGAGCAAAGCCATATAATGAGATTAGAACTATAGATTTCTAGAGAAATCTGGCGTGAGATGATTCTAGCATAGTTTTTAAATCTACTTAATAAAGAATAATATTCATTCATAAAGAGAACAGCCTTTTAACCACTCCACTTATGGTAGTGAATTTATGGAATCAGAGAAATTCGAACTGAAGTATAATGGTATCAAAAGAAAGAAGTTTGAGATTAATCCAGTTTCTAGTGTCCATGCAAAAACTTTGTAAATATTGAGATGGAAAAACATATGCTCCTGGGATTCATCTTCTGACTTAAAAAAGGTCCATTAATCCACATCAAGTTTAACTCTTCTTTCAAGAAACATGGCTACAGGATATATCTTATTTATTATTTTGAAATGAGTCTCTTTTACTTTAGAAGACATGAGCCATTTGACAAGCCTTTGTGGTTTTATAATTTTTATTAGGATGTTTCTTGAAAGAATATCTATTATATCTTTTGTCTCATACCATCAGTGATAATCTTGTTATTACACTTGAACTCAACAGTCATTCACTTTTAACATGGGCATCGAAACAGTCAACTCTGAATATAAAATGTTAAAGGAATCACTTTGCAGACTTTCTTTAAATCTTTATAACAACTCATATCAGATCATATTTTTTCAACAAAGGATGAGAAATTTAAAACATCATGGCAATCTTTTTCATAGCAATCTTTTGTAAATATTGACTTCCTTACCAACTGTGCCCTATTATTCTGTGACCGCGGTCTTCATCCATGTGAAATTTCAAACCCTCTAAAATATTCAAGGACCGTCAAGGACGGCTGTCTTTTATGCCTGTTTTCAAAAACTTTCCAGGGCCTTGAACTTATTTTTTCAGATTCACAAACTTTCAAGGATTTCAAGGACCCGTGGGAACCCTGTAGGCCTATGATATGATATTTATGTCCAATATAGTCCGACAGGCTATGCCAAGCTACCGTAGCCAACTCCGGTAGCATCCGACACGATACAGAGTACTCCAGCACTCAAAAGCTCCAATACTGTCTATAATCTAATGTTTAGTATTAGAATATATATTTTGTACAATATCGCTTATGAAAAATTATCAATTTTTACTCACGTGTACACTGAGTCGCGTCGTAGCGGGTGTACGGTCTCACTTCCGGGTTGGCGAAAATGCCGAAAATTGCTCATATATTCCATAAAAAGTTATCGGTTTATGTTCAAAAGTATCCACAATCAGAATAAAAACGAACAAAATAATCCACGACTGCTTCAGTTTCGCCGAATAGTGCGTTCTGGGGAGCTTGGCTTAGGTTAGCAAAGGTTAGCGGTTAGCTTATGTTGCTATGCTAGCGGACCCACATTGGAAATGAAGCGCGACTTTCCGAGGGCTCAATAAAAAAATATAATTGAGCAATCATGGCAAATGAGGGCTGGTTAGCTTCAGAAGGAAGTAAACTATTGGTTAGAAGAGCTTCCAATCACTTGTAAGGCTCCGGCTTGTCTCTGTGGACTGATCAAGTTGGTGCACTTGCAGTCAACACGAGCGAGTGTGGCCAGGGTTGGCAGGTCGTGCATAAATATCCCGGCCAAAGTCAGTGTAAAATGCGCCCGTCAGAAGCCAAAAGTAGCCCAAAGTGTTAGAGTGTTAAAATTGAGACTATTTAAGTATTATATCGCCATCGATTGTTATTGTTGACTTGTAACTCCCGCGGTGGGCCAAGTCAAAAGTAGCCCAAAAACGAAAAACTTTGAAGGAGTTTCAAACAAGCCCAATTTGGAGTGAAAACCGCGAATCTGGCAACCAGGTTTAGATGGTATGTGCAGTATATAAAGAGCTGCAAATTCATATATGTCTCGAGGACGGTATGCCAAAAAGTATATTAACCTAAATATATTTTAGGAAACAGAATAGTCCTATATTACATATATTCTAGTTCTACATTAACTGTTCAAACATTATTCCATTTTTCCCTGTGCAAAAATAAGATTTCGCTACCACAATGCATTACTATTTTGCATAAACCAATCAGCTTCAAGTCGGCATATGACGCCCGCTGACGTTTCTAGGAAGTAAACAGGAAACTAACGAGCTAACTGTGAATGTCTTTGGACTGGCTTGATCAAATTTGACAATTAAGCCATCTTTTTTTAGTTATATTGTGCTGCATCTAATAAAGTATGGTTAGCAAACGCTTCCTTGTATCCATGTTAACGTTAGTGATTGTATCAATAAATTTACCTTGACAGACCACAAGCTATTACTTACTATTGAGATGTTTGTTTTAGCTAGCTAACTATGAAGCTGCTGTGTAAGTAGCATATCATTACATTTTTATTTTTATTCATCTTCCCCCCTGCACAGTGTCAATGAAAAACAAGGTGACAGGAGAGGTCCGCGTGAGGGCAGTTTGTCATAGGTCTATGAGGAAAAGTGAAAAGCCACATGACTTGAGAGTAGGATCAATGGTTACACACACACACACAAGTGTTTGTGTATATATGTATGTATGTATGTATGTATGTACAAACATGCACTAATCAGTCATAACAATTACTGTTTTTTCGCAAGATATTTAAATATGGCAGTCTGAACTAAAGAAGCAAAAGCAGCCTTAATCCTGTGGTCTTTGCTGAATAAGACTTCCAGGGACTTCACATACAGTTGTTCCTGTTCTGGCAAAACAAAATATCCTGTTCTCACTCAACAAAATATTGGGCGCAGTGGGGGGCGCAAAATTATTCTCATCTATTAATGGGGGGCACGGCAGAAAACGTTTGGGAACCACTCCTTTAATGTATAAGTGTATAGAAGTGTATAACCACTACATCAGATTACTGCCATAATATAAGCAAAGCTGATTAAATATTGAAGGTGTGGTCATCTCCAATCACACCCTTCACTAATCACATTGACTAAATCTATAGCATCAATAAAACATGGTATTTGGTGCCCAAGCTTTTGCATGTGCCTACATATTTTATCTCTCTACCTTCAGTGAATTAAAGTGGATGTGTACAGTCAACTAATTTGGGAAACTTTACCTGACTTATTTATTTTTGCTCAATTACTGCTGTTCAATAAAATGTTAACAGATATTTTAATATATTTTTTCTCCTTAGATGGTGTTAAAACACTCGAGCCCTGTCATTTTGGTGAGCACCCATTGCTCCTGTGTGGCAGGATGTGCCCTGTGCAATCATTTGGTTGCCCTTCTTTATCAGACTGCACACTATTCTCAGCTAGATATTCCTGCTGTACCCCCAGTCCAAAGCTGCACAGACACCGAGCAGCGAGTTACCTAGCATGTCAGTTTGTATGTCACATGTATGTTCATCCATATGTAGCCACCATTAAAACAGTGCTAAATGTGTCCCTACTTTTAGGGTGTGAAGCCGGGACCCGTTGGAGAAATGGAGGTTCGAAAACCAAGGAATTCAACTGCTGACTGTGTGAGGTTATATATATATATATATATATATATATATATATATATATATATATATATATATATATATATATATATATATATAAGTTATCTTTTAAACCTTATATTCAACATCTAATTAAAAAGCTTAGACTTTTGTTAGGTTTTTATTATAGAAATAAATCTTGTTTTTCTTTTATTGTAAAAAAGAAGTTAGTTGAAGCAACGTTCATGCCTGTATTAGATTATGGAGATATTTTGTATATGAATGCTCCTGTGCACTGTTTGAGCATACTGGACAGTGTGTATCATAGTGCTTTGCGATTTATAACAAACTGTCGACCTCTTACTCATCATTGTTTGTTATACACAAAAGTGAATTGGACTTTGTTGCAGGCACGACGTTTTGCACATTGGTATGTTTTTATTTACAAAGCACTAATTGGGAATTTGCCTAATTATTTATGTTGTCTTCTGAATAGAAGGCAAAGTCTGCTCAGTCTTCGTTCGAGTGAGTTTTTGCAACTTGCTGTTCCTAGAGCTCGAACAGAGCTAGGAAAGACTGCTTTTAGTTTTGCTGCTCCATACACTTGGAACCGGTTACAGGCTGATATAAAAATCAAGGACCTTGTTTCTTTGAACAGATTTAAGACTCTGATAAAATCAGTCAGGTCCAGATCATCTGTGTGTGCGTGTTTTAATAAATTTTATGTGAGATTTTGAATGTATCTTGAATGTTGTAATTTGTGCTGCTGCTCGGTCTCTCTTGGCCAGGTCTCTCTTGTAAAAGGGATCTTGTATCTCAAGGGACTAACCAGGGACTAACCTGGTTAAATAAAGGCAAATAAAAAAATAAAAAAATATTACCTTTGATCCATGTGATGTGTAATGAAGTTTAGATTATATTGTGGCAGTAATTTGATTTAATGGTTATACACGTTTTTGCTTTTAATATTTTTCAGAAGTTCACATTATAAAGCGTTTGGATGGAGAAATGCCCAATGTTGCCATGCTAAGAGTGTCAGAGGTCTATAAGAAGTTTTAGTCCTGTAATTGCCCCTCTGGTTACAACAATGGGCATGTGAACTGCAGTCCCATTAGTTGAATGTGCTTTTGGGCCTGTAGAGGCAGGGAGTGTGGTTTCATTCCATCATAAGCCAGCAGCAGTGAGAGAAATTGTGAACATCCCAGGTGCCCCCACTGAAGCACCCCTTGCTATCCAAAACTATAGGCTGGGACGATGAGAATGTGCGTATGTTTTGTGAGAAGAGGAAGAAGTGCATGTTAAGTCCCTGGAAGTGTGATTGAGCATGGGCCAGAGGATTGAAGCTGCAACACAGGAGCAGAGTTGATGTGAAGAATGGCATGGTCTGAGAAAGATGAGAGTAACATGTACAGCAGGCATGTGAAACATAGGGCCCGCGGGCCGGACCCGTCCCGTTGGATTATTTAATACGGCCCGGCATAAATTTCTGAGTATGTCAAAAAATGAAGCAAGTCTCTAGCTCATTTCTATCAAAAGTTGTGATTTTTAAAAAATGAATACAAATCAAATGCTCTCTCTGGTCGCTAGAGGGCAGTAAATGACAGCATGCAGCACTGACACGAGTTAAAGCTTCAGTCAAAGGATGCAATTCCGCTATGAAGCGATTCTGCTATGAAGGATAAATTTGGGTCCGTGGAAATGAATACGTTTTATCAATATCTCGTGCCAGGTTACCCCAAATTAACAGCCATGGCTGCATAAGTTCTATCCATGTTTGGGACTACTTATCTTTGTGAACAGGTGTTCTCTGTAATGAACAATAATAAAACAAAGCAGCGCTCAAGGTTAACAAATAAACACTTGAATGACATTGTTAAATGTGCTGCTACTCAGGATTTGACACCTAATATCGATGCACTTGTGAAGGCAAAAAGATGCCAAGTTACAGGAGCCAGCAGCAGCAAGTAGACTGCAGGAATGCAGTGAGAGAGAGAGAAAAAAAGTGTGATGACACGAAATTTGTTTGCACTCATGAATACAGATCATTAAAAATAAGATTCATCTGGTTTCATATTAAAGATAATTAATATTGTGCAGTATGTTCTCAGCTTCAGTAGGCCCAGCCTAGTAGTTTGATCTGATGTAGTCTAATTTTATTACCCATGCACTGCTATAACTTTTATTTGTATTTCTTTTTTTATTTATTTCAAAGCAGTATGACTATTAAGGCGAAAATATTTTTTTCATAGCTCCCACTTGAGTTTGTTAATGTGGTGAGTTGCTTCAGGTATAAAACTGCATTCACTCAACTGTTAAAATAAACCAGTTGTTAACACATTCACCGTCAAACATGAAAATCTTTTTTTTTTCATTGTTTTAATGTGTTGTGCTTAGAAAAGATCCCTTTTCATCCATGATTATAATATGTAGGGTAGGCTAAAAATGTAGGCTGAATGATAAAGCATAGTACTGAAAAATAAAGCTAAATATTTGGAGTTGATTTGTAGTTACTGATCCGGCTCACCTGAGAACAGAAGGTCTGGATCCGGCCCCACAGCCAAACTGAGTTTGACATGCCTGATCTACACGTTTCCATGAGGCAAACCATGTTCGAGGACATACTTCTGCAGAGAATTTGGCAGAGAGAATCTACAGGGGAACTGTCCAGACCAAGGACATGAGGGGAGGAATTCATATGGAGCCAGTTGCAGTTCAAGAGTACTGCATTCTGAAAAATGTGAATTATTCACCATGTGGGTTTGTCATTCACCCTGATGCTCCATGGCTGGGTTGTTCCCCTGATGGAGTAATCTTCGATCCCTCTGAGAATCCACCATTTGGACTCTTAGAAGTCAAATGCCCCAACATTCAGAGTTATGTGGACTGCCCCTATCTGAAAATGTCAAGCGGTGCTTTGAAACTTCGGAGGCAACACAAGTACTGCTGGCAAGTTCAGGGACAGATCCTCTTGACTGGTTTAGAATGGTGTGATTTTGTTGTGTGTGCTCAGGAGGACACACTAGTTGAGCGAGTTTACAAAAATCAAGAAGTGATGCACACCATTAGAGAAAAAGCGGATCATTTTTTCTTTTACCATTACATACAAAAGTGTTTGCAGTAAAACATAAATACAATGATTACCTGTATAGTGTCAGATTAATTATCTGTTGTTCATTAAGAAGTGATTTGTTTGTTTTTTCTGTCAATGGATTAATTCCACTGTTTTTATGTCTTCCTTTAAGTGCAGACATAAAAAAAATATGAGAAGGATTTTTGATTCTCCAAGCCAAGGTTTATTACAGCAGGTTATTAAGACCAGTAATAATAAAGCATCAAAACATATTTACATATTTTCGATATTTAAATGCATACATTCTAAAATTTGCTCCATGTCTTTACAAGTGGTCCATTCTGATAGTTCACAAGCAGACAAGATACAGTAAATAGCTGATTTATGCTGCCTGAAATAGACATGGGGATGACGGTGTCAAACAATTTGTGCTCCTTTACTCGTCGGATGCACCGTTCAACATGTACCCTGAGCCTGGCTACGGACTGTGTGTGTTTTACGTCATGTGCAGACATTCGTGTGCACCTTTTCAGGAAAACTGGCCTGTGGATCTTACATGGTACAAGATCGTCTACCAGGAAGCCCTTATCCACCATTATTGCCATGTCAGGGGTAAGTAGAGGAATAATTCCTGACTGTCTGAACATCTCCCTGTCACTAATAGACCCAGCATAGAGTCCAGACACAAAGGTTATGGCACTATGGGGTGCCATTCCAATTAAGAAAGTAGGTTTGGAGTTGGTGACCCGTATCATCTGATGTGTTGCAGGTTCAATCAGTTCCCAGAAGGCCATCAGGTGGTTGTAGGTTGCAAACCTGCAAAGACAGTAGATGGATTATTAAGATACACTGATCAAAAACGAATCAGTCATATCCAGTATTTTTGTTCAGAAGCTCATCTTTTTAGATCATTTTAACTCTATTGTGCACACATTCCAGGCGGACATTTTAAAAATTCCTCAGATTCCCGACATAGTCCACTATAAAACTAGATATCTCAGGTTGTACATATAGGGAAATGATAATTCATGGCTCAAACTGAAGTAGACAGTTGGGGGAACATATTGATTCACTTCAATACCATATTCCTTGGTTTGTTTTATTTTAGAACCTCTATTACAGATGCTAATATGCCAGGAATGTCAGACAGGGTTCCCACACCTTGGTTAACATAAAATTCAAGGACCTTTCAATGACTTTCCAGGACCAACTTCCTCAAATTCAAGGACAGCACCTGCCAGCATTTACCTACTCTTACCCCTGAATATGTTATCAAAAAACGATGTTAATACAACGCAAATTCAAAAGACTGAATGTCATTTCAAGCCATGCATCCTGAAATTTTCTGTGCATGACTGGCAATTTAGCAATGCACATCTGAGATGACGACATTCACGTAAAATGGCTATAGTTGTTGAAGGATCAACAACTACCTACAGGAAACACTTGCTTTCGGTGCTGAACAAACAAACAAATTTCTCTACAGGAGAATGACCAAACTTTGCCAAGTAAAAGTCAGCATAGGCCCTGTAGAATCAATGTAATTTTAAATGAACTTGTGCTGGCAAAATAATGACACGTTGACAGTAGACAAATAATAATAATAATAACAATAATACACATATGCATATACACATACAGTACATACATAAAACAGAGGAGCAAAGCCATATAATGAGATTAGAACTATAGATTTCTAGAGAAATCTGGCGTGAGATGATTCTAGCATAGTTTTTAAATCTACTTAATAAAGAATAATATTCATTCATAAAGAGAACAGCCTTTTAACCACTCCACTTATGGTAGTGAATTTATGGAATCAGAGAAATTCGAACTGAAGTATAATGGTATCAAAAGAAAGAAGTTTGAGATTAATCCAGTTTCTAGTGTCCATGCAAAAACTTTGTAAATATTGAGATGGAAAAACATATGCTCCTGGGATTCATCTTCTGACTTAAAAAAGGTCCATTAATCCACATCAAGTTTAACTCTTCTTTCAAGAAACATGGCTACAGGATATATCTTATTTATTATTTTGAAATGAGTCTCTTTTACTTTAGAAGACATGAGCCATTTGACAAGCCTTTGTGGTTTTATAATTTTTATTAGGATGTTTCTTGAAAGAATATCTATTATATCTTTTGTCTCATACCATCAGTGATAATCTTGTTATTACACTTGAACTCAACAGTCATTCACTTTTAACATGGGCATCGAAACAGTCAACTCTGAATATAAAATGTTAAAGGAATCACTTTGCAGACTTTCTTTAAATCTTTATAACAACTCATATCAGATCATATTTTTTCAACAAAGGATGAGAAATTTAAAACATCATGGCAATCTTTTTCATAGCAATCTTTTGTAAATATTGACTTCCTTACCAACTGTGCCCTATTATTCTGTGACCGCGGTCTTCATCCATGTGAAATTTCAAACCCTCTAAAATATTCAAGGACCGTCAAGGACGGCTGTCTTTTATGCCTGTTTTCAAAAACTTTCCAGGGCCTTGAACTTATTTTTTCAGATTCACAAACTTTCAAGGATTTCAAGGACCCGTGGGAACCCTGTGATATTTATGTCCAATATAGTCCGACAGGCTATGCCAAGCTACCGTAGCCAACTCCGGTAGCATCCGACACGATACAGAGTACTCCAGCACTCAAAAGCTCCAATACTGTCTATAATCTAATGTTTAGTATTAGAATATATATTTTGTACAATATCGCTTATGAAAAATTATCAATTTTTACTCACGTGTACACTGAGTCGCGTCGTAGCGGGTGTACGGTCTCACTTCCGGGTTGGCGAAAATGCCGAAAATTGCTCATATATTCCATAAAAAGTTATCGGTTTATGTTCAAAAGTATCCACAATCAGAATAAAAACGAACAAAATAATCCACGACTGCTTCAGTTTCGCCGAATAGTGCGTTCTGGGGAGCTTGGCTTAGGTTAGCAAAGGTTAGCGGTTAGCTTATGTTGCTATGCTAGCGGACCCACATTGGAAATGAAGCGCGACTTTCCGAGGGCTCAATAAAAAAATATAATTGAGCAATCATGGCAAATGAGGGCTGGTTAGCTTCAGAAGGAAGTAAACTATTGGTTAGAAGAGCTTCCAATCACTTGTAAGGCTCCGGCTTGTCTCTGTGGACTGATCAAGTTGGTGCACTTGCAGTCAACACGAGCGAGTGTGGCCAGGGTTGGCAGGTCGTGCATAAATATCCCGGCCAAAGTCAGTGTAAAATGCGCCCGTCAGAAGCCAAAAGTAGCCCAAAGTGTTAGAGTGTTAAAATTGAGACTATTTAAGTATTATATCGCCATCGATTGTTATTGTTGACTTGTAACTCCCGCGGTGGGCCAAGTGAAAAGTAGCCCAAAAACGAAAAACTTTGAAGGAGTTTCAAACAAGCCCAATTTGGAGTGAAAACCGCGAATCTGGCAACCAGGTTTAGATGGTATGTGCAGTATATAAAGAGCTGCAAATTCATATATGTCTCGAGGACGGTATGCCAAAAAGTATATTAACCTAAATATATTTTAGGAAACAGAATAGTCCTATATTACATATATTCTAGTTCTACATTAACTGTTCAAACATTATTCCATTTTTCCCTGTGCAAAAATAAGATTTCGCTACCACAATGCATTACTATTTTGCATAAACCAATCAGCTTCAAGTCGGCATATGACGCCCGCTGACGTTTCTAGGAAGTAAACAGGAAACTAACGAGCTAACTGTGAATGTCTTTGGACTGGCTTGATCAAATTTGACAATTAAGCCATCTTTTTTTAGTTATATTGTGCTGCATCTAATAAAGTATGGTTAGCAAACGCTTCCTTGTATCCATGTTAACGTTAGTGATTGTATCAATAAATTTACCTTGACAGACCACAAGCTATTACTATTGAGATGTTTGTTTTAGCTAGCTAACTATGAAGCTGCTGTGTAAGTAGCATATCATTACATTTTTATTTTTATTCATCTTCCCCCCTGCACAGTGTCAATGAAAAACAAGGTGACAGGAGAGGTCCGCGTGAGGGCAGTTTGTCATAGGTCTATGAGGAAAAGTGAAAAGCCACATGACTTGAGAGTAGGATCAATGGTTACACACACACACACAAGTGTTTGTGTATATATGTATGTATGTATGTATGTATGTACAAACATGCACTAATCAGTCATAACAATTACTGTTTTTTCGCAAGATATTTAAATATGGCAGTCTGAACTAAAGAAGCAAAAGCAGCCTTAATCCTGTGGTCTTTGCTGAATAAGACTTCCAGGGACTTCACATACAGTTGTTCCTGTTCTGGCAAAACAAAATATCCTGTTCTCACTCAACAAAATATTGGGCGCAGTGGGGGGCGCAAAATTATTCTCATCTATTAATGGGGGGCACGGCAGAAAACGTTTGGGAACCACTCCTTTAATGTATAAGTGTATAGAAGTGTATAACCACTACATCAGATTACTGCCATAATATAAGCAAAGCTGATTAAATATTGAAGGTGTGGTCATCTCCAATCACACCCTTCACTAATCACATTGACTAAATCTATAGCATCAATAAAACATGGTATTTGGTGCCCAAGCTTTTGCATGTGCCTACATATTTTATCTCTCTACCTTCAGTGAATTAAAGTGGATGTGTACAGTCAACTAATTTGGGAAACTTTACCTGACTTATTTATTTTTGCTCAATTACTGCTGTTCAATAAAATGTTAACAGATATTTTAATATATTTTTTCTCCTTAGATGGTGTTAAAACACTCGAGCCCTGTCATTTTGGTGAGCACCCATTGCTCCTGTGTGGCAGGATGTGCCCTGTGCAATCATTTGGTTGCCCTTCTTTATCAGACTGCACACTATTCTCAGCTAGATATTCCTGCTGTACCCCCAGTCCAAAGCTGCACAGACACCGAGCAGCGAGTTACCTAGCATGTCAGTTTGTATGTCACATGTATGTTCATCCATATGTAGCCACCATTAAAACAGTGCTAAATGTGTCCCTACTTTTAGGGTGTGAAGCCGGGACCCGTTGGAGAAATGGAGGTTCGAAAACCAAGGAATTCAACTGCTGACTGTGTGAGGTTATATATATATATATATATATATATATATATATATATATATATATATATATATATATATATATATATATAAGTTATCTTTTAAACCTTATATTCAACATCTAATTAAAAAGCTTAGACTTTTGTTAGGTTTTTATTATAGAAATAAATCTTGTTTTTCTTTTATTGTAAAAAAGAAGTTAGTTGAAGCAACGTTCATGCCTGTATTAGATTATGGAGATATTTTGTATATGAATGCTCCTGTGCACTGTTTGAGCATACTGGACAGTGTGTATCATAGTGCTTTGCGATTTATAACAAACTGTCGACCTCTTACTCATCATTGTTTGTTATACACAAAAGTGAATTGGACTTTGTTGCAGGCACGACGTTTTGCACATTGGTATGTTTTTATTTACAAAGCACTAATTGGGAATTTGCCTAATTATTTATGTTGTCTTCTGAATAGAAGGCAAAGTCTGCTCAGTCTTCGTTCGAGTGAGTTTTTGCAACTTGCTGTTCCTAGAGCTCGAACAGAGCTAGGAAAGACTGCTTTTAGTTTTGCTGCTCCATACACATGGAACCGGTTACAGGCTGATATAAAAATCAAGGACCTTGTTTCTTTGAACAGATTTAAGACTCTGATAAAATCAGTCAGGTCCAGATCATCTGTGTGTGCGTGTTTTAATAAATTTTATGTGAGATTTTGAATGTATCTTGAATGTTGTAATTTGTGCTGCTGCTCGGTCTCTCTTGGCCAGGTCTCTCTTGTAAAAGGGATCTTGTATCTCAAGGGACTAACCTGGTTAAATAAAGGCAAATAAAAAAATAAAAAAATATTACCTTTGATCCATGTGATGTGTAATGAAGTTTAGATTATATTGTGGCAGTAATTTGATTTAATGGTTATACACGTTTTTGCTTTTAATATTTTTCAGAAGTTCACATTATAAAGCGTTTGGATGGAGAAATGCCCAATGTTGCCATGCTAAGAGTGTCAGAGGTCTATAAGAAGTTTTAGTCCTGTAATTGCCCCTCTGGTTACAACAATGAGCATGTGAACTGCAGTCCCATTAGTTGAATGTGCTTTTGGGCCTGTAGAGGCAGGGAGTGTGGTTTCATTCCATCATAAGCCAGCAGCAGTGAGAGAAATTGTGAACATCCCAGGTGCCCCCACTGAAGCACCCCTTGCTATCCAAAACTATAGGCTGGGACGATGAGAATGTGCGTATGTTTTGTGAGAAGAGGAAGAAGTGCATGTTAAGTCCCTGGAAGTGTGATTGAGCATGGGCCAGAGGATTGAAGCTGCAACACAGGAGCAGAGTTGATGTGAAGAATGGCATGGTCTGAGAAAGATGAGAGTAACATGTACAGCAGGCATGTGAAACATAGGGCCCGCGGGCCGGACCCGTCCCGTTGGATTATTTAATACGGCCCGGCATAAATTTCTGAGTATGTCAAAAAATGAAGCAAGTCTCTAGCTCATTTCTATCAAAAGTTGTGATTTTTAAAAAATGAATACAAATCAAATGCTCTCTCTGGTCGCTAGAGGGCAGTAAATGACAGCATGCAGCACTGACACGAGTTAAAGCTTCAGTCAAAGGATGCAATTCCGCTATGAAGCGATTCTGCTATGAAGGATAAATTTGGGTCCGTGGAAATGAATACGTTTTATCAATATCTCGTGCCAGGTTACCCCAAATTAACAGCCATGGCTGCATAAGTTCTATCCATGTTTGGGACTACTTATCTTTGTGAACAGGTGTTCTCTGTAATGAACAATAATAAAACAAAGCAGCGCTCAAGGTTAACAAATAAACACTTGAATGACATTGTTAAATGTGCTGCTACTCAGGATTTGACACCTAATATCGATGCACTTGTGAAGGCAAAAAGATGCCAAGTTACAGGAGCCAGCAGCAGCAAGTAGACTGCAGGAATGCAGTGAGAGAGAGAGAAAAAAAGTGTGATGACACGAAATTTGTTTGCACTCATGAATACAGATCATTAAAAATAAGATTCATCTGGTTTCATATTAAAGATAATTAATATTGTGCAGTATGTTCTCAGCTTCAGTAGGCCCAGCCTAGTAGTTTGATCTGATGTAGTCTAATTTTATTACCCATGCACTGCTATAACTTTTATTTGTATTTCTTTTTTTATTTATTTCAAAGCAGTATGACTATTAAGGCGAAAATATTTTTTTCATAGCTCCCACTTGAGTTTGTTAATGTGGTGAGTTGCTTCAGGTATAAAACTGCATTCACTCAACTGTTAAAATAAACCAGTTGTTAACACATTCACCGTCAAACATGAAAATCTTTTTTTTTTCATTGTTTTAATGTGTTGTGCTTAGAAAAGATCCCTTTTCATCCATGATTATAATATGTAGGGTAGGCTAAAAATGTAGGCTGAATGATAAAGCATAGTACTGAAAAATAAAGCTAAATATTTGGAGTTGATTTGTAGTTACTGATCCGGCTCACCTGAGAACAGAAGGTCTGGATCCGGCCCCACAGCCAAACTGAGTTTGACATGCCTGATCTACACGTTTCCATGAGGCAAACCATGTTCGAGGACATACTTCTGCAGAGAATTTGGCAGAGAGAATCTACAGGGGAACTGTCCAGACCAAGGACATGAGGGGAGGAATTCATATGGAGCCAGTTGCAGTTCAAGAGTACTGCATTCTGAAAAATGTGAATTATTCACCATGTGGGTTTGTCATTCACCCTGATGCTCCATGGCTGGGTTGTTCCCCTGATGGAGTAATCTTCGATCCCTCTGAGAATCCACCATTTGGACTCTTAGAAGTCAAATGCCCCAACATTCAGAGTTATGTGGACTGCCCCTATCTGAAAATGTCAAGCGGTGCTTTGAAACTTCGGAGGCAACACAAGTACTGCTGGCAAGTTCAGGGACAGATCCTCTTGACTGGTTTAGAATGGTGTGATTTTGTTGTGTGTGCTCAGGAGGACACACTAGTTGAGCGAGTTTACAAAAATCAAGAAGTGATGCACACCATTAGAGAAAAAGCGGATCATTTTTTCTTTTACCATTACATACAAAAGTGTTTGCAGTAAAACATAAATACAATGATTACCTGTATAGTGTCAGATTAATTATCTGTTGTTCATTAAGAAGTGATTTGTTTGTTTTTTCTGTCAATGGATTAATTCCACTGTTTTTATGTCTTCCTTTAAGTGCAGACATAAAAAAAATATGAGAAGGATTTTTGATTCTCCAAGCCAAGGTTTATTACAGCAGGTTATTAAGACCAGTAATAATAAAGCATCAAAACATATTTACATATTTTCGATATTTAAATGCATACATTCTAAAATTTGCTCCATGTCTTTACAAGTGGTCCATTCTGATAGTTCACAAGCAGACAAGATACAGTAAATAGCTGATTTATGCTGCCTGAAATAGACATGGGGATGACGGTGTCAAACAATTTGTGCTCCTTTACTCGTCGGATGCACCGTTCAACATGTACCCTGAGCCTGGCTACGGACTGTGTGTGTTTTACGTCATGTGCAGACATTCGTGTGCACCTTTTCAGGAAAACTGGCCTGTGGATCTTACATGGTACAAGATCGTCTACCAGGAAGCCCTTATCCACCATTATTGCCATGTCAGGGGTAAGTAGAGGAATAATTCCTGACTGTCTGAACATCTCCCTGTCACTAATAGACCCAGCATAGAGTCCAGACACAAAGGTTATGGCACTATGGGGTGCCATTCCAATTAAGAAAGTAGGTTTGGAGTTGGTGACCCGTATCATCTGATGTGTTGCAGGTTCAATCAGTTCCCAGAAGGCCATCAGGTGGTTGTAGGTTGCAAACCTGCAAAGACAGTAGATGGATTATTAAGATACACTGATCAAAAACGAATCAGTCATATCCAGTATTTTTGTTCAGAAGCTCATCTTTTTAGATCATTTTAACTCTATTGTGCACACATTCCAGGCGGACATTTTAAAAATTCCTCAGATTCCCGACATAGTCCACTATAAAACTAGATATCTCAGGTTGTACATATAGGGAAATGATAATTCATGGCTCAAACTGAAGTAGACAGTTGGGGGAACATATTGATTCACTTCAATACCATATTCCTTGGTTTGTTTTATTTTAGAACCTCTATTACAGATGCTAATATGCCAGGAATGTCAGACAGGGTTCCCACACCTTGGTTAACATAAAATTCAAGGACCTTTCAATGACTTTCCAGGACCAACTTCCTCAAATTCAAGGACAGCACCTGCCAGCATTTACCTACTCTTACCCCTGAATATGTTATCAAAAAACGATGTTAATACAACGCAAATTCAAAAGACTGAATGTCATTTCAAGCCATGCATCCTGAAATTTTCTGTGCATGACTGGCAATTTAGCAATGCACATCTGAGATGACGACATTCACGTAAAATGGCTATAGTTGTTGAAGGATCAACAACTACCTACAGGAAACACTTGCTTTCGGTGCTGAACAAACAAACAAATTTCTCTACAGGAGAATGACCAAACTTTGCCAAGTAAAAGTCAGCATAGGCCCTGTAGAATCAATGTAATTTTAAATGAACTTGTGCTGGCAAAATAATGACACGTTGACAGTAGACAAATAATAATAATAATAACAATAATACACATATGCATATACACATACAGTACATACATAAAACAGAGGAGCAAAGCCATATAATGAGATTAGAACTATAGATTTCTAGAGAAATCTGGCGTGAGATGATTCTAGCATAGTTTTTAAATCTACTTAATAAAGAATAATATTCATTCATAAAGAGAACAGCCTTTTAACCACTCCACTTATGGTAGTGAATTTATGGAATCAGAGAAATTCGAACTGAAGTATAATGGTATCAAAAGAAAGAAGTTTGAGATTAATCCAGTTTCTAGTGTCCATGCAAAAACTTTGTAAATATTGAGATGGAAAAACATATGCTCCTGGGATTCATCTTCTGACTTAAAAAAGGTCCATTAATCCACATCAAGTTTAACTCTTCTTTCAAGAAACATGGCTACAGGATATATCTTATTTATTATTTTGAAATGAGTCTCTTTTACTTTAGAAGACATGAGCCATTTGACAAGCCTTTGTGGTTTTATAATTTTTATTAGGATGTTTCTTGAAAGAATATCTATTATATCTTTTGTCTCATACCATCAGTGATAATCTTGTTATTACACTTGAACTCAACAGTCATTCACTTTTAACATGGGCATCGAAACAGTCAACTCTGAATATAAAATGTTAAAGGAATCACTTTGCAGACTTTCTTTAAATCTTTATAACAACTCATATCAGATCATATTTTTTCAACAAAGGATGAGAAATTTAAAACATCATGGCAATCTTTTTCATAGCAATCTTTTGTAAATATTGACTTCCTTACCAACTGTGCCCTATTATTCTGTGACCGCGGTCTTCATCCATGTGAAATTTCAAACCCTCTAAAATATTCAAGGACCGTCAAGGACGGCTGTCTTTTATGCCTGTTTTCAAAAACTTTCCAGGGCCTTGAACTTATTTTTTCAGATTCACAAACTTTCAAGGATTTCAAGGACCCGTGGGAACCCTGTAGGCCTATGATATGATATTTATGTCCAATATAGTCCGACAGGCTATGCCAAGCTACCGTAGCCAACTCCGGTAGCATCCGACACGATACAGAGTACTCCAGCACTCAAAAGCTCCAATACTGTCTATAATCTAATGTTTAGTATTAGAATATATATTTTGTACAATATCGCTTATGAAAAATTATCAATTTTTACTCACGTGTACACTGAGTCGCGTCGTAGCGGGTGTACGGTCTCACTTCCGGGTTGGCGAAAATGCCGAAAATTGCTCATATATTCCATAAAAAGTTATCGGTTTATGTTCAAAAGTATCCACAATCAGAATAAAAACGAACAAAATAATCCACGACTGCTTCAGTTTCGCCGAATAGTGCGTTCTGGGGAGCTTGGCTTAGGTTAGCAAAGGTTAGCGGTTAGCTTATGTTGCTATGCTAGCGGACCCACATTGGAAATGAAGCACGACTTTCCGAGGGCTCAATAAAAAAATATAATTGAGCAATCATGGCAAATGAGGGCTGGTTAGCTTCAGAAGGAAGTAAACTATTGGTTAGAAGAGCTTCCAATCACTTGTAAGGCTCCGGCTTGTCTCTGTGGACTGATCAAGTTGGTGCACTTGCAGTCAACACGAGCGAGTGTGGCCAGGGTTGGCAGGTCGTGCATAAATATCCCGGCCAAAGTCAGTGTAAAATGCGCCCGTCAGAAGCCAAAAGTAGCCCAAAGTGTTAGAGTGTTAAAATTGAGACTATTTAAGTATTATATCGCCATCGATTGTTATTGTTGACTTGTAACTCCCGCGGTGGGCCAAGTCAAAAGTAGCCCAAAAACGAAAAACTTTGAAGGAGTTTCAAACAAGCCCAATTTGGAGTGAAAACCGCGAATCTGGCAACCAGGTTTAGATGGTATGTGCAGTATATAAAGAGCTGCAAATTCATATATGTCTCGAGGACGGTATGCCAAAAAGTATATTAACCTAAATATATTTTAGGAAACAGAATAGTCCTATATTACATATATTCTAGTTCTACATTAACTGTTCAAACATTATTCCATTTTTCCCTGTGCAAAAATAAGATTTCGCTACCACAATGCATTACTATTTTGCATAAACCAATCAGCTTCAAGTCGGCATATGACGCCCGCTGACGTTTCTAGGAAGTAAACAGGAAACTAACGAGCTAACTGTGAATGTCTTTGGACTGGCTTGATCAAATTTGACAATTAAGCCATCTTTTTTTAGTTATATTGTGCTGCATCTAATAAAGTATGGTTAGCAAACGCTTCCTTGTATCCATGTTAACGTTAGTGATTGTATCAATAAATTTACCTTGACAGACCACAAGCTATTACTTACTATTGAGATGTTTGTTTTAGCTAGCTAACTATGAAGCTGCTGTGTAAGTAGCATATCATTACATTTTTATTTTTATTCATCTTCCCCCCTGCACAGTGTCAATGAAAAACAAGGTGACAGGAGAGGTCCGCGTGAGGGCAGTTTGTCATAGGTCTATGAGGAAAAGTGAAAAGCCACATGACTTGAGAGTAGGATCAATGGTTACACACACACACACAAGTGTTTGTGTATATATGTATGTATGTATGTATGTATGTACAAACATGCACTAATCAGTCATAACAATTACTGTTTTTTCGCAAGATATTTAAATATGGCAGTCTGAACTAAAGAAGCAAAAGCAGCCTTAATCCTGTGGTCTTTGCTGAATAAGACTTCCAGGGACTTCACATACAGTTGTTCCTGTTCTGGCAAAACAAAATATCCTGTTCTCACTCAACAAAATATTGGGCGCAGTGGGGGGCGCAAAATTATTCTCATCTATTAATGGGGGGCACGGCAGAAAACGTTTGGGAACCACTCCTTTAATGTATAAGTGTATAGAAGTGTATAACCACTACATCAGATTACTGCCATAATATAAGCAAAGCTGATTAAATATTGAAGGTGTGGTCATCTCCAATCACACCCTTCACTAATCACATTGACTAAATCTATAGCATCAATAAAACATGGTATTTGGTGCCCAAGCTTTTGCATGTGCCTACATATTTTATCTCTCTACCTTCAGTGAATTAAAGTGGATGTGTACAGTCAACTAATTTGGGAAACTTTACCTGACTTATTTATTTTTGCTCAATTACTGCTGTTCAATAAAATGTTAACAGATATTTTAATATATTTTTTCTCCTTAGATGGTGTTAAAACACTCGAGCCCTGTCATTTTGGTGAGCACCCATTGCTCCTGTGTGGCAGGATGTGCCCTGTGCAATCATTTGGTTGCCCTTCTTTATCAGACTGCACACTATTCTCAGCTAGATATTCCTGCTGTACCCCCAGTCCAAAGCTGCACAGACACCGAGCAGCGAGTTACCTAGCATGTCAGTTTGTATGTCACATGTATGTTCATCCATATGTAGCCACCATTAAAACAGTGCTAAATGTGTCCCTACTTTTAGGGTGTGAAGCCGGGACCCGTTGGAGAAATGGAGGTTCGAAAACCAAGGAATTCAACTGCTGACTGTGTGAGGTTATATATATATATATATATATATATATATATATATATATATATATATATATATATATATATATATATAAGTTATCTTTTAAACCTTATATTCAACATCTAATTAAAAAGCTTAGACTTTTGTTAGGTTTTTATTATAGAAATAAATCTTGTTTTTCTTTTATTGTAAAAAAGAAGTTAGTTGAAGCAACGTTCATGCCTGTATTAGATTATGGAGATATTTTGTATATGAATGCTCCTGTGCACTGTTTGAGCATACTGGACAGTGTGTATCATAGTGCTTTGCGATTTATAACAAACTGTCGACCTCTTACTCATCATTGTTTGTTATACACAAAAGTGAATTGGACTTTGTTGCAGGCACGACGTTTTGCACATTGGTATGTTTTTATTTACAAAGCACTAATTGGGAATTTGCCTAATTATTTATGTTGTCTTCTGAATAGAAGGCAAAGTCTGCTCAGTCTTCGTTCGAGTGAGTTTTTGCAACTTGCTGTTCCTAGAGCTCGAACAGAGCTAGGAAAGACTGCTTTTAGTTTTGCTGCTCCATACACATGGAACCGGTTACAGGCTGATATAAAAATCAAGGACCTTGTTTCTTTGAACAGATTTAAGACTCTGATAAAATCAGTCAGGTCCAGATCATCTGTGTGTGCGTGTTTTAATAAATTTTATGTGAGATTTTGAATGTATCTTGAATGTTGTAATTTGTGCTGCTGCTCGGTCTCTCTTGGCCAGGTCTCTCTTGTAAAAGGGATCTTGTATCTCAAGGGACTAACCTGGTTAAATAAAGGCAAATAAAAAAATAAAAAAATATTACCTTTGATCCATGTGATGTGTAATGAAGTTTAGATTATATTGTGGCAGTAATTTGATTTAATGGTTATACACGTTTTTGCTTTTAATATTTTTCAGAAGTTCACATTATAAAGCGTTTGGATGGAGAAATGCCCAATGTTGCCATGCTAAGAGTGTCAGAGGTCTATAAGAAGTTTTAGTCCTGTAATTGCCCCTCTGGTTACAACAATGGGCATGTGAACTGCAGTCCCATTAGTTGAATGTGCTTTTGGGCCTGTAGAGGCAGGGAGTGTGGTTTCATTCCATCATAAGCCAGCAGCAGTGAGAGAAATTGTGAACATCCCAGGTGCCCCCACTGAAGCACCCCTTGCTATCCAAAACTATAGGCTGGGACGATGAGAATGTGCGTATGTTTTGTGAGAAGAGGAAGAAGTGCATGTTAAGTCCCTGGAAGTGTGATTGAGCATGGGCCAGAGGATTGAAGCTGCAACACAGGAGCAGAGTTGATGTGAAGAATGGCATGGTCTGAGAAAGATGAGAGTAACATGTACAGCAGGCATGTGAAACATAGGGCCCGCGGGCCGGACCCGTCCCGTTGGATTATTTAATACGGCCCGGCATAAATTTCTGAGTATGTCAAAAAATGAAGCAAGTCTCTAGCTCATTTCTATCAAAAGTTGTGATTTTTAAAAAATGAATACAAATCAAATGCTCTCTCTGGTCGCTAGAGGGCAGTAAATGACAGCATGCAGCACTGACACGAGTTAAAGCTTCAGTCAAAGGATGCAATTCCGCTATGAAGCGATTCTGCTATGAAGGATAAATTTGGGTCCGTGGAAATGAATACGTTTTATCAATATCTCGTGCCAGGTTACCCCAAATTAACAGCCATGGCTGCATAAGTTCTATCCATGTTTGGGACTACTTATCTTTGTGAACAGGTGTTCTCTGTAATGAACAATAATAAAACAAAGCAGCGCTCAAGGTTAACAAATAAACACTTGAATGACATTGTTAAATGTGCTGCTACTCAGGATTTGACACCTAATATCGATGCACTTGTGAAGGCAAAAAGATGCCAAGTTACAGGAGCCAGCAGCAGCAAGTAGACTGCAGGAATGCAGTGAGAGAGAGAGAAAAAAAGTGTGATGACACGAAATTTGTTTGCACTCATGAATACAGATAATTAAAAATAAGATTCATCTGGTTTCATATTAAAGATAATTAATATTGTGCAGTATGTTCTCAGCTTCAGTAGGCCCAGCCTAGTAGTTTGATCTGATGTAGTCTAATTTTATTACCCATGCACTGCTATAACTTTTATTTGTATTTCTTTTTTTATTTATTTCAAAGCAGTATGACTATTAAGGCGAAAATATTTTTTTCATAGCTCCCACTTGAGTTTGTTAATGTGGTGAGTTGCTTCAGGTATAAAACTGCATTCACTCAACTGTTAAAATAAACCAGTTGTTAACACATTCACCGTCAAACATGAAAATCTTTTTTTTTTTCATTGTTTTAATGTGTTGTGCTTAGAAAAGATCCCTTTTCATCCATGATTATAATATGTAGGGTAGGCTAAAAATGTAGGCTGAATGATAAAGCATAGTACTGAAAAATAAAGCTAAATATTTGGAGTTGATTTGTAGTTACTGATCCGGCTCACCTGAGAACAGAAGGTCTGGATCCGGCCCCACAGCCAAACTGAGTTTGACATGCCTGATCTACACGTTTCCATGAGGCAAACCATGTTCGAGGACATACTTCTGCAGAGAATTTGGCAGAGAGAATCTACAGGGGAACTGTCCAGACCAAGGACATGAGGGGAGGAATTCATATGGAGCCAGTTGCAGTTCAAGAGTACTGCATTCTGAAAAATGTGAATTATTCACCATGTGGGTTTGTCATTCACCCTGATGCTCCATGGCTGGGTTGTTCCCCTGATGGAGTAATCTTCGATCCCTCTGAGAATCCACCATTTGGACTCTTAGAAGTCAAATGCCCCAACATTCAGAGTTATGTGGACTGCCCCTATCTGAAAATGTCAAGCGGTGCTTTGAAACTTCGGAGGCAACACAAGTACTGCTGGCAAGTTCAGGGACAGATCCTCTTGACTGGTTTAGAATGGTGTGATTTTGTTGTGTGTGCTCAGGAGGACACACTAGTTGAGCGAGTTTACAAAAATCAAGAAGTGATGCACACCATTAGAGAAAAAGCGGATCATTTTTTCTTTTACCATTACATACAAAAGTGTTTGCAGTAAAACATAAATACAATGATTACCTGTATAGTGTCAGATTAATTATCTGTTGTTCATTAAGAAGTGATTTGTTTGTTTTTTCTGTCAATGGATTAATTCCACTGTTTTTATGTCTTCCTTTAAGTGCAGACATAAAAAAAATATGAGAAGGATTTTTGATTCTCCAAGCCAAGGTTTATTACAGCAGGTTATTAAGACCAGTAATAATAAAGCATCAAAACATATTTACATATTTTCGATATTTAAATGCATACATTCTAAAATTTGCTCCATGTCTTTACAAGTGGTCCATTCTGATAGTTCACAAGCAGACAAGATACAGTAAATAGCTGATTTATGCTGCCTGAAATAGACATGGGGATGACGGTGTCAAACAATTTGTGCTCCTTTACTCGTCGGATGCACCGTTCAACATGTACCCTGAGCCTGGCTACGGACTGTGTGTGTTTTACGTCATGTGCAGACATTCGTGTGCACCTTTTCAGGAAAACTGGCCTGTGGATCTTACATGGTACAAGATCGTCTACCAGGAAGCCCTTATCCACCATTATTGCCATGTCAGGGGTAAGTAGAGGAATAATTCCTGACTGTCTGAACATCTCCCTGTCACTAATAGACCCAGCATAGAGTCCAGACACAAAGGTTATGGCACTATGGGGTGCCATTCCAATTAAGAAAGTAGGTTTGGAGTTGGTGACCCGTATCATCTGATGTGTTGCAGGTTCAATCAGTTCCCAGAAGGCCATCAGGTGGTTGTAGGTTGCAAACCTGCAAAGACAGTAGATGGATTATTAAGATACACTGATCAAAAACGAATCAGTCATATCCAGTATTTTTGTTCAGAAGCTCATCTTTTTAGATCATTTTAACTCTATTGTGCACACATTCCAGGCGGACATTTTAAAAATTCCTCAGATTCCCGACATAGTCCACTATAAAACTAGATATCTCAGGTTGTACATATAGGGAAATGATAATTCATGGCTCAAACTGAAGTAGACAGTTGGGGGAACATATTGATTCACTTCAATACCATATTCCTTGGTTTGTTTTATTTTAGAACCTCTATTACAGATGCTAATATGCCAGGAATGTCAGACAGGGTTCCCACACCTTGGTTAACATAAAATTCAAGGACCTTTCAATGACTTTCCAGGACCAACTTCCTCAAATTCAAGGACAGCACCTGCCAGCATTTACCTACTCTTACCCCTGAATATGTTATCAAAAAACGATGTTAATACAACGCAAATTCAAAAGACTGAATGTCATTTCAAGCCATGCATCCTGAAATTTTCTGTGCATGACTGGCAATTTAGCAATGCACATCTGAGATGACGACATTCACGTAAAATGGCTATAGTTGTTGAAGGATCAACAACTACCTACAGGAAACACTTGCTTTCGGTGCTGAACAAACAAACAAATTTCTCTACAGGAGAATGACCAAACTTTGCCAAGTAAAAGTCAGCATAGGCCCTGTAGAATCAATGTAATTTTAAATGAACTTGTGCTGGCAAAATAATGACACGTTGACAGTAGACAAATAATAATAATAATAACAATAATACACATATGCATATACACATACAGTACATACATAAAACAGAGGAGCAAAGCCATATAATGAGATTAGAACTATAGATTTCTAGAGAAATCTGGCGTGAGATGATTCTAGCATAGTTTTTAAATCTACTTAATAAAGAATAATATTCATTCATAAAGAGAACAGCCTTTTAACCACTCCACTTATGGTAGTGAATTTATGGAATCAGAGAAATTCGAACTGAAGTATAATGGTATCAAAAGAAAGAAGTTTGAGATTAATCCAGTTTCTAGTGTCCATGCAAAAACTTTGTAAATATTGAGATGGAAAAACATATGCTCCTGGGATTCATCTTCTGACTTAAAAAAGGTCCATTAATCCACATCAAGTTTAACTCTTCTTTCAAGAAACATGGCTACAGGATATATCTTATTTATTATTTTGAAATGAGTCTCTTTTACTTTAGAAGACATGAGCCATTTGACAAGCCTTTGTGGTTTTATAATTTTTATTAGGATGTTTCTTGAAAGAATATCTATTATATCTTTTGTCTCATACCATCAGTGATAATCTTGTTATTACACTTGAACTCAACAGTCATTCACTTTTAACATGGGCATCGAAACAGTCAACTCTGAATATAAAATGTTAAAGGAATCACTTTGCAGACTTTCTTTAAATCTTTATAACAACTCATATCAGATCATATTTTTTCAACAAAGGATGAGAAATTTAAAACATCATGGCAATCTTTTTCATAGCAATCTTTTGTAAATATTGACTTCCTTACCAACTGTGCCCTATTATTCTGTGACCGCGGTCTTCATCCATGTGAAATTTCAAACCCTCTAAAATATTCAAGGACCGTCAAGGACGGCTGTCTTTTATGCCTGTTTTCAAAAACTTTCCAGGGCCTTGAACTTATTTTTTCAGATTCACAAACTTTCAAGGATTTCAAGGACCCGTGGGAACCCTGTAGGCCTATGATATGATATTTATGTCCAATATAGTCCGACAGGCTATGCCAAGCTACCGTAGCCAACTCCGGTAGCATCCGACACGATACAGAGTACTCCAGCACTCAAAAGCTCCAATACTGTCTATAATCTAATGTTTAGTATTAGAATATATATTTTGTACAATATCGCTTATGAAAAATTATCAATTTTTACTCACGTGTACACTGAGTCGCGTCGTAGCGGGTGTACGGTCTCACTTCCGGGTTGGCGAAAATGCCGAAAATTGCTCATATATTCCATAAAAAGTTATCGGTTTATGTTCAAAAGTATCCACAATCAGAATAAAAACGAACAAAATAATCCACGACTGCTTCAGTTTCGCCGAATAGTGCGTTCTGGGGAGCTTGGCTTAGGTTAGCAAAGGTTAGCGGTTAGCTTATGTTGCTATGCTAGCGGACCCACATTGGAAATGAAGCGCGACTTTCCGAGGGCTCAATAAAAAAATATAATTGAGCAATCATGGCAAATGAGGGCTGGTTAGCTTCAGAAGGAAGTAAACTATTGGTTAGAAGAGCTTCCAATCACTTGTAAGGCTCCGGCTTGTCTCTGTGGACTGATCAAGTTGGTGCACTTGCAGTCAACACGAGCGAGTGTGGCCAGGGTTGGCAGGTCGTGCATAAATATCCCGGCCAAAGTCAGTGTAAAATGCGCCCGTCAGAAGCCAAAAGTAGCCCAAAGTGTTAGAGTGTTAAAATTGAGACTATTTAAGTATTATATCGCCATCGATTGTTATTGTTGACTTGTAACTCCCGCGGTGGGCCAAGTGAAAAGTAGCCCAAAAACGAAAAACTTTGAAGGAGTTTCAAACAAGCCCAATTTGGAGTGAAAACCGCGAATCTGGCAACCAGGTTTAGATGGTATGTGCAGTATATAAAGAGCTGCAAATTCATATATGTCTCGAGGACGGTATGCCAAAAAGTATATTAACCTAAATATATTTTAGGAAACAGAATAGTCCTATATTACATATATTCTAGTTCTACATTAACTGTTCAAACATTATTCCATTTTTCCCTGTGCAAAAATAAGATTTCGCTACCACAATGCATTACTATTTTGCATAAACCAATCAGCTTCAAGTCGGCATATGACGCCCGCTGACGTTTCTAGGAAGTAAACAGGAAACTAACGAGCTAACTGTGAATGTCTTTGGACTGGCTTGATCAAATTTGACAATTAAGCCATCTTTTTTTAGTTATATTGTGCTGCATCTAATAAAGTATGGTTAGCAAACGCTTCCTTGTATCCATGTTAACGTTAGTGATTGTATCAATAAATTTACCTTGACAGACCACAAGCTATTACTTACTATTGAGATGTTTGTTTTAGCTAGCTAACTATGAAGCTGCTGTGTAAGTAGCATATCATTACATTTTTATTTTTATTCATCTTCCCCCCTGCACAGTGTCAATGAAAAACAAGGTGACAGGAGAGGTCCGCGTGAGGGCAGTTTGTCATAGGTCTATGAGGAAAAGTGAAAAGCCACATGACTTGAGAGTAGGATCAATGGTTACACACACACACACACAAGTGTTTGTGTATATATGTATGTATGTATGTATGTACAAACATGCACTAATCAGTCATAACAATTACTGTTTTTTCGCAAGATATTTAAATATGGCAGTCTGAACTAAAGAAGCAAAAGCAGCCTTAATCCTGTGGTCTTTGCTGAATAAGACTTCCAGGGACTTCACATACAGTTGTTCCTGTTCTGGCAAAACAAAATATCCTGTTCTCACTCAACAAAATATTGGGCGCAGTGGGGGGCGCAAAATTATTCTCATCTATTAATGGGGGGCACGGCAGAAAACGTTTGGGAACCACTCCTTTAATGTATAAGTGTATAGAAGTGTATAACCACTACATCAGATTACTGCCATAATATAAGCAAAGCTGATTAAATATTGAAGGTGTGGTCATCTCCAATCACACCCTTCACTAATCACATTGACTAAATCTATAGCATCAATAAAACATGGTATTTGGTGCCCAAGCTTTTGCATGTGCCTACATATTTTATCTCTCTACCTTCAGTGAATTAAAGTGGATGTGTACAGTCAACTAATTTGGGAAACTTTACCTGACTTATTTATTTTTGCTCAATTACTGCTGTTCAATAAAATGTTAACAGATATTTTAATATATTTTTTCTCCTTAGATGGTGTTAAAACACTCGAGCCCTGTCATTTTGGTGAGCACCCATTGCTCCTGTGTGGCAGGATGTGCCCTGTGCAATCATTTGGTTGCCCTTCTTTATCAGACTGCACACTATTCTCAGCTAGATATTCCTGCTGTACCCCCAGTCCAAAGCTGCACAGACACCGAGCAGCGAGTTACCTAGCATGTCAGTTTGTATGTCACATGTATGTTCATCCATATGTAGCCACCATTAAAACAGTGCTAAATGTGTCCCTACTTTTAGGGTGTGAAGCCGGGACCCGTTGGAGAAATGGAGGTTCGAAAACCAAGGAATTCAACTGCTGACTGTGTGAGGTTATATATATATATATATATATATAGGTTATATATATATATATATATATATATATATATATATATATATATATATATATATATATATATATATATATATATATATAAGTTATCTTTTAAACCTTATATTCAACATCTAATTAAAAAGCTTAGACTTTTGTTAGGTTTTTATTATAGAAATAAATCTTGTTTTTCTTTTATTGTAAAAAAGAAGTTAGTTGAAGCAACGTTCATGCCTGTATTAGATTATGGAGATATTTTGTATATGAATGCTCCTGTGCACTGTTTGAGCATACTGGACAGTGTGTATCATAGTGCTTTGCGATTTATAACAAACTGTCGACCTCTTACTCATCATTGTTTGTTATACACAAAAGTGAATTGGACTTTGTTGCAGGCACGACGTTTTGCACATTGGTATGTTTTTATTTACAAAGCACTAATTGGGAATTTGCCTAATTATTTATGTTGTCTTCTGAATAGAAGGCAAAGTCTGCTCAGTCTTCGTTCGAGTGAGTTTTTGCAACTTGCTGTTCCTAGAGCTCGAACAGAGCTAGGAAAGACTGCTTTTAGTTTTGCTGCTCCATACACATGGAACCGGTTACAGGCTGATATAAAAATCAAGGACCTTGTTTCTTTGAACAGATTTAAGACTCTGATAAAATCAGTCAGGTCCAGATCATCTGTGTGTGCGTGTTTTAATAAATTTTATGTGAGATTTTGAATGTATCTTGAATGTTGTAATTTGTGCTGCTGCTCGGTCTCTCTTGGCCAGGTCTCTCTTGTAAAAGGGATCTTGTATCTCAAGGGACTAACCTGGTTAAATAAAGGCAAATAAAAAAATAAAAAAATATTACCTTTGATCCATGTGATGTGTAATGAAGTTTAGATTATATTGTGGCAGTAATTTGATTTAATGGTTATACACGTTTTTGCTTTTAATATTTTTCAGAAGTTCACATTATAAAGCGTTTGGATGGAGAAATGCCCAATGTTGCCATGCTAAGAGTGTCAGAGGTCTATAAGAAGTTTTAGTCCTGTAATTGCCCCTCTGGTTACAACAATGGGCATGTGAACTGCAGTCCCATTAGTTGAATGTGCTTTTGGGCCTGTAGAGGCAGGGAGTGTGGTTTCATTCCATCATAAGCCAGCAGCAGTGAGAGAAATTGTGAACATCCCAGGTGCCCCCACTGAAGCACCCCTTGCTATCCAAAACTATAGGCTGGGACGATGAGAATGTGCGTATGTTTTGTGAGAAGAGGAAGAAGTGCATGTTAAGTCCCTGGAAGTGTGATTGAGCATGGGCCAGAGGATTGAAGCTGCAACACAGGAGCAGAGTTGATGTGAAGAATGGCATGGTCTGAGAAAGATGAGAGTAACATGTACAGCAGGCATGTGAAACATAGGGCCCGCGGGCCGGACCCGTCCCGTTGGATTATTTAATACGGCCCGGCATAAATTTCTGAGTATGTCAAAAAATGAAGCAAGTCTCTAGCTCATTTCTATCAAAAGTTGTGATTTTTAAAAAATGAATACAAATCAAATGCTCTCTCTGGTCGCTAGAGGGCAGTAAATGACAGCATGCAGCACTGACACGAGTTAAAGCTTCAGTCAAAGGATGCAATTCCGCTATGAAGCGATTCTGCTATGAAGGATAAATTTGGGTCCGTGGAAATGAATACGTTTTATCAATATCTCGTGCCAGGTTACCCCAAATTAACAGCCATGGCTGCATAAGTTCTATCCATGTTTGGGACTACTTATCTTTGTGAACAGGTGTTCTCTGTAATGAACAATAATAAAACAAAGCAGCGCTCAAGGTTAACAAATAAACACTTGAATGACATTGTTAAATGTGCTGCTACTCAGGATTTGACACCTAATATCGATGCACTTGTGAAGGCAAAAAGATGCCAAGTTACAGGAGCCAGCAGCAGCAAGTAGACTGCAGGAATGCAGTGAGAGAGAGAGAAAAAAAGTGTGATGACACGAAATTTGTTTGCACTCATGAATACAGATCATTAAAAATAAGATTCATCTGGTTTCATATTAAAGATAATTAATATTGTGCAGTATGTTCTCAGCTTCAGTAGGCCCAGCCTAGTAGTTTGATCTGATGTAGTCTAATTTTATTACCCATGCACTGCTATAACTTTTATTTGTATTTCTTTTTTTATTTATTTCAAAGCAGTATGACTATTAAGGCGAAAATATTTTTTTCATAGCTCCCACTTGAGTTTGTTAATGTGGTGAGTTGCTTCAGGTATAAAACTGCATTCACTCAACTGTTAAAATAAACCAGTTGTTAACACATTCACCGTCAAACATGAAAATCTTTTTTTTTTCATTGTTTTAATGTGTTGTGCTTAGAAAAGATCCCTTTTCATCCATGATTATAATATGTAGGGTAGGCTAAAAATGTAGGCTGAATGATAAAGCATAGTACTGAAAAATAAAGCTAAATATTTGGAGTTGATTTGTAGTTACTGATCCGGCTCACCTGAGAACAGAAGGTCTGGATCCGGCCCCACAGCCAAACTGAGTTTGACATGCCTGATCTACACGTTTCCATGAGGCAAACCATGTTCGAGGACATACTTCTGCAGAGAATTTGGCAGAGAGAATCTACAGGGGAACTGTCCAGACCAAGGACATGAGGGGAGGAATTCATATGGAGCCAGTTGCAGTTCAAGAGTACTGCATTCTGAAAAATGTGAATTATTCACCATGTGGGTTTGTCATTCACCCTGATGCTCCATGGCTGGGTTGTTCCCCTGATGGAGTAATCTTCGATCCCTCTGAGAATCCACCATTTGGACTCTTAGAAGTCAAATGCCCCAACATTCAGAGTTATGTGGACTGCCCCTATCTGAAAATGTCAAGCGGTGCTTTGAAACTTCGGAGGCAACACAAGTACTGCTGGCAAGTTCAGGGACAGATCCTCTTGACTGGTTTAGAATGGTGTGATTTTGTTGTGTGTGCTCAGGAGGACACACTAGTTGAGCGAGTTTACAAAAATCAAGAAGTGATGCACACCATTAGAGAAAAAGCGGATCATTTTTTCTTTTACCATTACATACAAAAGTGTTTGCAGTAAAACATAAATACAATGATTACCTGTATAGTGTCAGATTAATTATCTGTTGTTCATTAAGAAGTGATTTGTTTGTTTTTTCTGTCAATGGATTAATTCCACTGTTTTTATGTCTTCCTTTAAGTGCAGACATAAAAAAAATATGAGAAGGATTTTTGATTCTCCAAGCCAAGGTTTATTACAGCAGGTTATTAAGACCAGTAATAATAAAGCATCAAAACATATTTACATATTTTCGATATTTAAATGCATACATTCTAAAATTTGCTCCATGTCTTTACAAGTGGTCCATTCTGATAGTTCACAAGCAGACAAGATACAGTAAATAGCTGATTTATGCTGCCTGAAATAGACATGGGGATGACGGTGTCAAACAATTTGTGCTCCTTTACTCGTCGGATGCACCGTTCAACATGTACCCTGAGCCTGGCTACGGACTGTGTGTGTTTTACGTCATGTGCAGACATTCGTGTGCACCTTTTCAGGAAAACTGGCCTGTGGATCTTACATGGTACAAGATCGTCTACCAGGAAGCCCTTATCCACCATTATTGCCATGTCAGGGGTAAGTAGAGGAATAATTCCTGACTGTCTGAACATCTCCCTGTCACTAATAGACCCAGCATAGAGTCCAGACACAAAGGTTATGGCACTATGGGGTGCCATTCCAATTAAGAAAGTAGGTTTGGAGTTGGTGACCCGTATCATCTGATGTGTTGCAGGTTCAATCAGTTCCCAGAAGGCCATCAGGTGGTTGTAGGTTGCAAACCTGCAAAGACAGTAGATGGATTATTAAGATACACTGATCAAAAACGAATCAGTCATATCCAGTATTTTTGTTCAGAAGCTCATCTTTTTAGATCATTTTAACTCTATTGTGCACACATTCCAGGCGGACATTTTAAAAATTCCTCAGATTCCCGACATAGTCCACTATAAAACTAGATATCTCAGGTTGTACATATAGGGAAATGATAATTCATGGCTCAAACTGAAGTAGACAGTTGGGGGAACATATTGATTCACTTCAATACCATATTCCTTGGTTTGTTTTATTTTAGAACCTCTATTACAGATGCTAATATGCCAGGAATGTCAGACAGGGTTCCCACACCTTGGTTAACATAAAATTCAAGGACCTTTCAATGACTTTCCAGGACCAACTTCCTCAAATTCAAGGACAGCACCTGCCAGCATTTACCTACTCTTACCCCTGAATATGTTATCAAAAAACGATGTTAATACAACGCAAATTCAAAAGACTGAATGTCATTTCAAGCCATGCATCCTGAAATTTTCTGTGCATGACTGGCAATTTAGCAATGCACATCTGAGATGACGACATTCACGTAAAATGGCTATAGTTGTTGAAGGATCAACAACTACCTACAGGAAACACTTGCTTTCGGTGCTGAACAAACAAACAAATTTCTCTACAGGAGAATGACCAAACTTTGCCAAGTAAAAGTCAGCATAGGCCCTGTAGAATCAATGTAATTTTAAATGAACTTGTGCTGGCAAAATAATGACACGTTGACAGTAGACAAATAATAATAATAATAACAATAATACACATATGCATATACACATACAGTACATACATAAAACAGAGGAGCAAATGTAGCAGATGGAAAAAATGATGTTTATATTTTGTTGTATTTGTGATTTATTTTATTAATTTCACAGAAATCCCTCCTTTATTTTTATTTTGTTTTGGAAGTTCTTTACGGTTCTGTGTGGCAATGGGAGTGCGTATATTCCTTTTGTCCGGTCTGTGCACCCGTAGTTACTCCCCCTATTGTCGCGTTTGGCGCAATTTTTCCCTCAGTCTGTGGCGAACCTGACTGAGAGAGGTATGCTGTGTAGCGCTCTACATAAATTGTGCATTTTAATAGTTAAAGCAGTTATTTTGTGAGCATTTCTAATACACATCGATATTGTAAGCCTAGCGACATGTACTACGGTGTTGCCAGTAATATTTCTGAGTTTTAAAACGGTTTTAAAAGCAAAGTTACACTCTTTATCGGGCAGTAAGCGCCCTTTGCTAATCGTTCGGCAAAGTAGCTTCCTAGCTCTATCGTCTAACGGATAAAATGGTTTTCTTTCCATGTTAGGCATGCCTGTTGAAGCTAGTGATGATGCCTGTTGAATATTTTTGCTTTGCTTTTTATGGTGTTTATACAGGTGAGTGCTCTCATTGCCATTTTAGTTTGTTTGATCTTGGTCGATGTACTGTGTATTCAAAATAGAGGACTTTCGTTTTATCAATTCTTTCTTTTTGTATTAAGGGGTAAATGCGGGTGATTTTAGTTGAGATCTCAGGATAACAAAACAGATTAAGATAAAAGTGATTAAAGTGGGAATGTATTTTGAAATTGGTGTATAATAATATTAGGGATATCAATGTTGAAATTAGGTTATATATATATGTATTTTTTTTATTTCTCTGTATACATGCATGCGAGTCTGTGGCGAACCTGACTGAGAGAGGCATGCCTGTTGAAGCTAGTGATGATGCCTGTTGAATATTTTTGCTTTGCTTTTTATGGTGTTTATACAGAATACACAGACTGAAGCTGATTCCGGTGTCCAGAGTTTTATTCCTCACATACACAACGCAGAAGGGAGTAGCTTAAACCCACACAACGGCTACATTGGTGCCGTGACCCGGATCTCCTTCAGTCCAGATCATCGCCAGTGTGATCGCCGAGGGTTGCTGGTATCTGTTATCTGTGTGTTTGATGGACAGTTTAAGTGTTTTTTTTCTAAACACTAAGTTTTTGCCTCAAGTCAAGTGTTAACAGACCTTGTGATTATGACAGATTTTACTGAAAAGAGTGGGGATAGTTTACCTGTCATGGATGATTTTGCTATTGGGTTAGGAAGGGGGAGGTTGTGGAAAGATGTAGAGCAGACGCCTGTTAAGGGTATCCGCCCACCAGGTCCTCCTGTTTTCTGTTCTACTCAGTTATGTTCTGAAACCCCACCCACTAGCCAGCCTGCACCCAGAACAGACCTAGAGAACCTCATCACCCAGTTAGCTCAGCAGATTGGACACAGCATTGCCTCACAGCTACAGGGAGGGTCTGGCATGCAAAATAATAACGCAACTCAAAATAATACTGCACAGACACGGAGTGCAGAGTCAGACCAAACACGTGCTGAACTAAACATGACAGGAGTCAAACTAATAATGGCCGCAGATGTAAAGGAACCCCCATTCTTTAGGGGAGATGGGTCAGACAAGTACTCAATACATGAATGGGAGGAGATTGTAGAACATTACCTGAGAAAAAGGGGAATTCCAGTCAGTGAGCATTCTCAGGAGATTATGTCTAAGTTAATGGGGAGAGCCAAGGATGTTGTACGAGTGACGTTACGTAACGACTCGTCTTTAAACCCGTCTGAGAACCCTAAGATAATCTTGGACATACTGAAACAGCATTATAGTGAGGTGACTTATTCTTCCATGCCCCTCGCTGACTTTTATAATACCGTTCCCCATGTTTCTGAAAATGTAATGGACTACTGGCTTCGTCTAAATAAAGCAGTGGACGTAGCTGATGAATGCCTTAGAAGGCAGGGCCGTAGCATTGAAGAACCAAGTCGAGAGGTCACCATGATGTTTGTAAAGCATTGTCCTGACCCAGCTCTCTCAAACATCCTGAAGTTCAAGGCAGCTGATAAATGGACTGCTAGTGAAATTCAGGAACGTCTGACCGAACATCAGAGGGAAGCACGGGCCAAATGTCAAACAAAGATGAGTAGGTCTTCCCAGATAACCCATGTTGGGGCTCACCTACAAACTTCACTACCTGAGGGTGAGAAGACCCATGTTGCAAAAGAATCTTTTGACGAGGCTCCTGAGAAGGCTACGACCTCACAATTTCAGATTGACAGTGGCTGTGTGCAGTCTCTGATTGGCCTGCTAGATCGTGCTCTCGAACAGAAGGCTCAGGCAGCAGTCTTTGTGCAGCCTTCCCAAAAGCAGATGAGATGCAGGGTGTGTGAGTCTGATGAGCACACAACAACCATGCACTGTCGACAGGAAGGTCTGTGTCTGTCGTGTTTCAAGTCTGGCCACTGGAAAAGACAGTGCTGGAAGTCAAAACGCAAGACAGGACCTATATCTAAGGAGGTCTCTAAGCCACCCGAAGGTGGGGACCTGGAGCCGCAGTTAAACTAGACAACCTACATGTGGGGAGGGGACATGTGGGTGTTACAGAATCAACCCTCATTAATGATTTAGAGAAACAATATATGGACGTGTGTCAGTCTCTTCCAAGCGACTGTAAAGTAATTGCACAAAACTTACAGAGGATAGAGTCTTTCAGCGAACTATACCATGCCCCTGTCACTATCAATGATGTGTATCAGCTAAAAGGGATGCTTGACTCAGGTTCGATGGCTTGCACACTGAGTGAAGATGCTGAGGGAAAACTCCTCAGAGGAAATGTTATTTCAGAGAAAGGGCAGTTAACAGAGCGAGTCATCCTTGTTGGTTGTGGAGGACAACAGGTGCAGCCCAAATGTATGTATGAAGTCAAATTGAGTCTGTATGGGGTAAAGTGTATGGTACCAATCCTGGTAGTGCCCGGTCAGAATGATGACATCATTATTGGCACCAATGTCCTGAAGCATGTCATGCATCAAATGAAAAGAGATAGTGACTATTGGAAATTAGTTTCACGAGAAGATACACAAAAGTCTGATGAATGTGAACAGTTCCTTGAAATGATGTCATGTCTTACTAGATGGAGAGGCGAGAAGGTTCCAGACAAGGTTGGCACTGCTAAATTGACCCAAGCTGTCACTCTGCTTCCAAGACAGGAGTATTTGGTGTGGGGTCGTCTGCCAAGAGATGTGCCTATGTCGCCAGGAAGCACGGTGGTGGTAGAGCCAACGTCCTCAAGGTCCGTGCCTAGAAATATTTTAGTGGGCCGAGTTATCACCCCACTTTGGGGAGATGGTTGGATCCCTATGAAAATCACCAACCCCACAGAAAAGGCCATCACTTTAAAGAGGAACTGCAAGTTGGCAGATGTTCAACCTTGTTTGGCTGCCGAAGACTTTTCAATTCTTGAGAGCTCTTGTCAAATTCAGACATGTTCTAAAGAACCCACAAGTGACGAAACCAGCATAGCTGATTTGAAGGAAAGGCTTCAGAAAGCAGGCTTGGGTGACGTCGACATAGAATCTTGCCAAGCTACCCTGCCAACAAAAATTCAGTTAGTGCAGATGCTCGAAACATATCAAGACGTATTCTCAAAGCACCACCTTGACTGTGGGGAAGCCAAAGACTTCGTACACCGCATTCGACTGACAGACGATCGTCCCTTTCGCCTGCCATACCGCCGTGTGCCACCAGCGCATTACCAAAAACTGCGACAGGTGCTCACAGAAATGGAGGAACAGGGGATCATCAGAAAGTCAATGAGTGAGTATGCTTCTCCACTCGTGATGGTGTGGAAAAAGGATGGAAGTCTTAGAATATGTACAGACTTCAGATGGCTGAATGCAAGAACCATTAAGGACGCTCATCCCCTACCCCATCAGTCCGATTGTTTGGCAGCGTTGGGTGGGAATTCCTTTTTCAGCACAATGGATCTGACGTCCGGGTTTTATAACCTACCGTTGCATGAAGAGGACAAGAAGTATACTGCCTTCACTACACCTCTAGGCCTTCATGAGTATAACAGATTGCCGCAGGGACTTTCAAATAGCCCCGCCTCCTTTATGAGGATGATGATGAGTGTTTTTGGGGACTTGAATTTCAGCAGCCTTTTATGTTACCTAGATGATCTTCTTATTTATGCTCCATCTGAAGAAGAAGCACTTAGTCGATTAGAGCTAGTCCTGAAGCGTTTAAGGGAGCACAACCTAAAGTTAAGTCCCAAGAAATGCCATCTCCTGAGGAAATCTGTGAAATTCCTTGGTCACATTGTGAACGAGGATGGAGTAGCCGTTGATCCAGACAAGGTAGATGTAATTGTCAGGATGACTACAAAAGACCTAATGGAAGATGATGGTTGCACTCCTTCAGTGCGCAGGGTGAAATCATTCTTAGGAATGGTCTTTTACTACCAACATTACATTCCCAACTGCTCATCTATTGCCAAGCCCTTGTTTGCTCTCACAGCTGGGCAGAAACGGAAGGGAAAGGCTGTAAAGCTACACAAAAATGCAGGGACCTTTAGAAAACTTAAAGCTTCTGACTGGACAAATGCATGTGAATCAGCCTTCTTCTCACTCAAAGAAAAGCTGCTTGACTGTGTAGTCCTTGCCCATCCTGATTTTAGCAGACCTCTAATACTATCAGTCGATGCCTCACTTGATGGTCTTGGGGCCGTCTTGTCACAGATCTCAGCTGGTGAGACCAAGGCACGGCCCATCGCATTTGCGAGTAAAACTCTCAGCAATGCCCAAAAGAGATACCCCGCCCATAGATTAGAGTTCTTGGCGCTGAAGTGGAGTGTCTGCGACAAATTCAGCCATTGGTTAAAGGGCCATCCATTTACAGTTTGGACGGACAATAATCCGTTGACATATATTATGACCAAACCCAAGCTTGATGCCTGCGAACAACGCTGGGTGGCCAAGCTCGCCCCCTACACATTTGACTTAAAACACATACCAGGAACAAAGAACGTCATCGCAGATGCACTCAGCCGGGACCCCTTTGCTCTTACTGTGGGAAGGAGAGTAATCAGTGAGCCATATGCTACCCTTTTGAAAGAAGCTGAAGGAACAGAAGAAGAGGGAATCCAGGATGTCTTTCGAACTAGAGTTCAGGGTATGCAGATGATAGAGAAGGCCGGCGAACGTGGGGAAGATCTTGATAAAGTAACTCATGGTGATGTTAAGGCTCTTTTGGAAGTTCACACTGAGTGGGAGGCAGCGGCGGAGTCTCGAGCAGTCCAGTTTCTACAATCTTCTCCCCAGGTTACATTCCCAGGGCAAGATACACTTCAAACACTCACCCTCGACGAACTGCGGCAGTGTCAGGAGCAAGATCCTATAATATCGAAGGTTCTCCCCTTTGTAGAGCGGAAAAGGCAACCAAACCGACGAGAAAGAAGCATGTTGAATTCTGCAGCTCTGATGTTAATAAAGCAGTGGGACAAGCTCAGCATCCAGAATGGAGTACTCTTCAGGGTGACAAGAGATGTGACAAGTAAGCAAAGAAGGTCTCAGTTTGTACTTCCAGAAAGTCTTAAACAACAGGCTTTATCCGGTTTGCATGACATGGCCGGACATCAAGGTCAGGCTAGGACTCTTCATCTCACAAGGCAGCGCTTCTTCTGGCCAAGAATGGAAAGGGACATTAGACAATATATAAGATGCTGTGAGCGGTGCATACTAGCTAAAACCCCTGAACCTGCAGCCAGGGCACCTCTAGAGAGTATAGTTACATCTGCCCCTATGGAGCTTGTTTGTATCGATTTTTGGAGTGCAGAGGATGCAAAGCAAAGGTCAGTGGATGTTCTTGTGGTCACTGATCACTATACCAAACTAGCTCATGCATTTCCCTGTGCCAATCAAACAGCGAAGCAAGTGGCAAAGAAGTTATGGGATAATGTGTTCTGTGTTTATGGATTCCCACAGCGCATCCACTCAGATCAAGGAGCTAACTTTGAAAGTGAGCTCGTGGCTGAGCTTCTTAAATTGTCAGGGGTTGCCAAATCACGTACAACCGGGTACCATCCAATGGGGAATGGGGGAACCGAGAGGTTCAATAGAACCCTGGGAAGTATGCTCCGTGCTTTGCCCCTGAAGTCCAAGCAGCAGTGGCCGCAGCAAATACAAGCTTTGACGTTCGCGTATAATGCTACTGTGCACGAAACTACGGGCTATGCCCCCTTTTATCTTATGTTTGGTCGAGTCCCTAGACTCCCAATAGACGTGGTTTTCAAGCAAGTGCTAAAGGACCCAATCATAGTTGACTACAACACCTATGCCAAGTCTCTGATGTCAACTCTGCATGAAGCTGCCCAAATCGCACAACAGCATGCAGCCAAAGAAAGACAGAGACAAGCTCATGAATATAATAAAAGAGCCAAGGGCGTTGCTTTGAATATTGGGGACAGAGTCCTCCTTGCAAATAAGGGAGAACGAGGGAAAAGGAAGTTGGCTGACAGGTGGGAATCCACCATATACACCATCATTGACAGTAACCCTAAGACACACATTTACAAAATCGAAGATGACCGCGGGAGAGTCAAGGTTGTTCATCGAAATCTAATCCTCGATGTGAGTTTTCTGCCTATTCAGGAAGCCACTCAAGATGAAATGATCTCAGATGATTCAGATAGAGTGGATGAACTTCAGGCTACTGGCCATGATAGCTCTGGAGAAGACAGCTCTGACGTCACTGAAGAATCATGGACTTCCTTATCAGAGACTCCAGAGGAGCTCGTTTCTGAGGAAGAGTGCTGTGAAAGTACTAGAGACCTGTCCCATGATTTGCGACCAGATGATTGGCGACGAATGTCTGGAGGAATAGGGCCTGATGTTGATCGTAGTCCTAACAGAACACCAGACCTAACTGACTTAGATGTAATTCCTGAGTCACCTGTTAATGACACTGACGACCACAGTGTACAAGATCCTGACATGACAGAAATGCCTGATATGGATACGGACGCAGAAGCAGCTGAAAGTCAGAATGCTAGCACAGCGCCAGGTTTAGTCAGGACAAGGGCTGGCAGGGTAGTAAAAGCAGTCAGCAGGTTAATTGAGTCTATGGTGCAAAAGCAGCACACAAACACCCTGAGAGGCAAACTTCATAGAAGGTCACAGTCTTTGTTTTCTTTGTCTTAAAATGGACAATAGGGGGATTCCTATGTTGTCACAATGACAGGTTTTGTTGGAGTAAGTTTTGTTTTGGAAAGAACATTTGATTAAGAAGGTACCAAGTCATATGTGGTGTAAAAGGCATCATATTTCCTAAGAAGGAGCTGAAGCCTGATCAACTTCTGCTCCATCTGAACTTGTTTTACAAGTAGTTTGATATACTGGAAGTTAGGATTATTTCCTTTAAGGTAATTTGGACCGGATTTTGAAAGATGTTTGCTCCTATGTGGTATTGTGGTTGATTCTCATTACTGTTAATACATTCTGGGTTTCTGTGAAATTTAGGAGGGGTGAATGTAGCAGATGGAAAAAATGATGTTTATATTTTGTTGTATTTGTGATTTATTTTATTAATTTCACAGAAATCCCTCCTTTATTTTTATTTTGTTTTGGAAGTTCTTTACGGTTCTGTGTGGCAATGGGAGTGCGTATATTCCTTTTGTCCGGTCTGTGCACCCGTAGTTACTCCCCCTATTGTCGCGTTTGGCGCAATTTTTCCCTCAGTCTGTGGCGAACCTGACTGAGAGAGGTATGCTGTGTAGCGCTCTACATAAATTGTGCATTTTAATAGTTAAAGCAGTTATTTTGTGAGCATTTCTAATACACATCGATATTGTAAGCCTAGCGACATGTACTACGGTGTTGCCAGTAATATTTCTGAGTTTTAAAACGGTTTTAAAAGCAAAGTTACACTCTTTATCGGGCAGTAAGCGCCCTTTGCTAATCGTTCGGCAAAGTAGCTTCCTAGCTCTATCGTCTAACGGATAAAATGGTTTTCTTTCCATGTTAGGCATGCCTGTTGAAGCTAGTGATGATGCCTGTTGAATATTTTTGCTTTGCTTTTTATGGTGTTTATACAGGTGAGTGCTCTCATTGCCATTTTAGTTTGTTTGATCTTGGTCGATGTACTGTGTATTCAAAATAGAGGACTTTCGTTTTATCAATTCTTTCTTTTTGTATTAAGGGGTAAATGCGGGTGATTTTAGTTGAGATCTCAGGATAACAAAACAGATTAAGATAAAAGTGATTAAAGTGGGAATGTATTTTGAAATTGGTGTATAATAATATTAGGGATATCAATGTTGAAATTAGGTTATATATATATGTATTTTTTTTATTTCTCTGTATACATGCATGCGAGTCTGTGGCGAACCTGACTGAGAGAGGCATGCCTGTTGAAGCTAGTGATGATGCCTGTTGAATATTTTTGCTTTGCTTTTTATGGTGTTTATACAGAATACACAGACTGAAGCTGATTCCGGTGTCCAGAGTTTTATTCCTCACATACACAACGCAGAAGGGAGTAGCTTAAACCCACACACCGGCTACACAAAGCCATATAATGAGATTAGAACTATAGATTTCTAGAGAAATCTGGCGTGAGATGATTCTAGCATACCGGTAGTTTTTAAATCTACTTAATAAAGAATAATATTCATTCATAAAGAGAACAGCCTTTTAACCACTCCACTTATGGTAGTGAATTTATGGAATCAGAGAAATTCGAACTGAAGTATAATGGTATCAAAAGAAAGAAGTTTGAGATTAATCCAGTTTCTAGTGTCCATGCAAAAACTTTGTAAATATTGAGATGGAAAAACATATGCTCCTGGGATTCATCTTCTGACTTAAAAAAGGTCCATTAATCCACATCAAGTTTAACTCTTCTTTCAAGAAACATGGCTACAGGATATATCTTATTTATTATTTTGAAATGAGTCTCTTTTACTTTAGAAGACATGAGCCATTTGACAAGCCTTTGTGGTTTTATAATTTTTATTAGGATGTTTCTTGAAAGAATATCTATTATATCTTTTGTCTCATACCATCAGTGATAATCTTGTTATTACACTTGAACTCAACAGTCATTCACTTTTAACATGGGCATCGAAACAGTCAACTCTGAATATAAAATGTTAAAGGAATCACTTTGCAGACTTTCTTTAAATCTTTATAACAACTCATATCAGATCATATTTTTTCAACAAAGGATGAGAAATTTAAAACATCATGGCAATCTTTTTCATAGCAATCTTTTGTAAATATTGACTTCCTTACCAACTGTGCCCTATTATTCTGTGACCGCGGTCTTCATCCATGTGAAATTTCAAACCCTCTAAAATATTCAAGGACCGTCAAGGACGGCTGTCTTTTATGCCTGTTTTCAAAAACTTTCCAGGGCCTTGAACTTATTTTTTCAGATTCACAAACTTTCAAGGATTTCAAGGACCCGTGGGAACCCTGTAGGCCTATGATATGATATTTATGTCCAATATAGTCCGACAGGCTATGCCAAGCTACCGTAGCCAACTCCGGTAGCATCCGACACGATACAGAGTACTCCAGCACTCAAAAGCTCCAATACTGTCTATAATCTAATGTTTAGTATTAGAATATATATTTTGTACAATATCGCTTATGAAAAATTATCAATTTTTACTCACGTGTACACTGAGTCGCGTCGTAGCGGGTGTACGGTCTCACTTCCGGGTTGGCGAAAATGCCGAAAATTGCTCATATATTCCATAAAAAGTTATCGGTTTATGTTCAAAAGTATCCACAATCAGAATAAAAACGAACAAAATAATCCACGACTGCTTCAGTTTCGCCGAATAGTGCGTTCTGGGGAGCTTGGCTTAGGTTAGCAAAGGTTAGCGGTTAGCTTATGTTGCTATGCTAGCGGACCCACATTGGAAATGAAGCGCGACTTTCCGAGGGCTCAATAAAAAAATATAATTGAGCAATCATGGCAAATGAGGGCTGGTTAGCTTCAGAAGGAAGTAAACTATTGGTTAGAAGAGCTTCCAATCACTTGTAAGGCTCCGGCTTGTCTCTGTGGACTGATCAAGTTGGTGCACTTGCAGTCAACACGAGCGAGTGTGGCCAGGGTTGGCAGGTCGTGCATAAATATCCCGGCCAAAGTCAGTGTAAAATGCGCCCGTCAGAAGCCAAAAGTAGCCCAAAGTGTTAGAGTGTTAAAATTGAGACTATTTAAGTATTATATCGCCATCGATTGTTATTGTTGACTTGTAACTCCCGCGGTGGGCCAAGTGAAAAGTAGCCCAAAAACGAAAAACTTTGAAGGAGTTTCAAACAAGCCCAATTTGGAGTGAAAACCGCGAATCTGGCAACCAGGTTTAGATGGTATGTGCAGTATATAAAGAGCTGCAAATTCATATATGTCTCGAGGACGGTATGCCAAAAAGTATATTAACCTAAATATATTTTAGGAAACAGAATAGTCCTATATTACATATATTCTAGTTCTACATTAACTGTTCAAACATTATTCCATTTTTCCCTGTGCAAAAATAAGATTTCGCTACCACAATGCATTACTATTTTGCATAAACCAATCAGCTTCAAGTCGGCATATGACGCCCGCTGACGTTTCTAGGAAGTAAACAGGAAACTAACGAGCTAACTGTGAATGTCTTTGGACTGGCTTGATCAAATTTGACAATTAAGCCATCTTTTTTTAGTTATATTGTGCTGCATCTAATAAAGTATGGTTAGCAAACGCTTCCTTGTATCCATGTTAACGTTAGTGATTGTATCAATAAATTTACCTTGACAGACCACAAGCTATTACTTACTATTGAGATGTTTGTTTTAGCTAGCTAACTATGAAGCTGCTGTGTAAGTAGCATATCATTACATTTTTATTTTTATTCATCTTCCCCCCTGCACAGTGTCAATGAAAAACAAGGTGACAGGAGAGGTCCGCGTGAGGGCAGTTTGTCATAGGTCTATGAGGAAAAGTGAAAAGCCACATGACTTGAGAGTAGGATCAATGGTTACACACACACACACACAAGTGTTTGTGTATATATGTATGTATGTATGTATGTACAAACATGCACTAATCAGTCATAACAATTACTGTTTTTTCGCAAGATATTTAAATATGGCAGTCTGAACTAAAGAAGCAAAAGCAGCCTTAATCCTGTGGTCTTTGCTGAATAAGACTTCCAGGGACTTCACATACAGTTGTTCCTGTTCTGGCAAAACAAAATATCCTGTTCTCACTCAACAAAATATTGGGCGCAGTGGGGGGCGCAAAATTATTCTCATCTATTAATGGGGGGCACGGCAGAAAACGTTTGGGAACCACTCCTTTAATGTATAAGTGTATAGAAGTGTATAACCACTACATCAGATTACTGCCATAATATAAGCAAAGCTGATTAAATATTGAAGGTGTGGTCATCTCCAATCACACCCTTCACTAATCACATTGACTAAATCTATAGCATCAATAAAACATGGTATTTGGTGCCCAAGCTTTTGCATGTGCCTACATATTTTATCTCTCTACCTTCAGTGAATTAAAGTGGATGTGTACAGTCAACTAATTTGGGAAACTTTACCTGACTTATTTATTTTTGCTCAATTACTGCTGTTCAATAAAATGTTAACAGATATTTTAATATATTTTTTTCTCCTTAGATGGTGTTAAAACACTCGAGCCCTGTCATTTTGGTGAGCACCCATTGCTCCTGTGTGGCAGGATGTGCCCTGTGCAATCATTTGGTTGCCCTTCTTTATCAGACTGCACACTATTCTCAGCTAGATATTCCTGCTGTACCCCCAGTCCAAAGCTGCACAGACACCGAGCAGCGAGTTACCTAGCATGTCAGTTTGTATGTCACATGTATGTTCATCCATATGTAGCCACCATTAAAACAGTGCTAAATGTGTCCCTACTTTTAGGGTGTGAAGCCGGGACCCGTTGGAGAAATGGAGGTTCGAAAACCAAGGAATTCAACTGCTGACTGTGTGAGGTTATATATATATATATATATATATAGGTTATATATATATATATATATATATATATATATATATATATATATATATATATATATATATATATATATATATATAAGTTATCTTTTAAACCTTATATTCAACATCTAATTAAAAAGCTTAGACTTTTGTTAGGTTTTTATTATAGAAATAAATCTTGTTTTTCTTTTATTGTAAAAAAGAAGTTAGTTGAAGCAACGTTCATGCCTGTATTAGATTATGGAGATATTTTGTATATGAATGCTCCTGTGCACTGTTTGAGCATACTGGACAGTGTGTATCATAGTGCTTTGCGATTTATAACAAACTGTCGACCTCTTACTCATCATTGTTTGTTATACACAAAAGTGAATTGGACTTTGTTGCAGGCACGACGTTTTGCACATTGGTATGTTTTTATTTACAAAGCACTAATTGGGAATTTGCCTAATTATTTATGTTGTCTTCTGAATAGAAGGCAAAGTCTGCTCAGTCTTCGTTCGAGTGAGTTTTTGCAACTTGCTGTTCCTAGAGCTCGAACAGAGCTAGGAAAGACTGCTTTTAGTTTTGCTGCTCCATACACATGGAACCGGTTACAGGCTGATATAAAAATCAAGGACCTTGTTTCTTTGAACAGATTTAAGACTCTGATAAAATCAGTCAGGTCCAGATCATCTGTGTGTGCGTGTTTTAATAAATTTTATGTGAGATTTTGAATGTATCTTGAATGTTGTAATTTGTGCTGCTGCTCGGTCTCTCTTGGCCAGGTCTCTCTTGTAAAAGGGATCTTGTATCTCAAGGGACTAACCTGGTTAAATAAAGGCAAATAAAAAAATAAAAAAATATTACCTTTGATCCATGTGATGTGTAATGAAGTTTAGATTATATTGTGGCAGTAATTTGATTTAATGGTTATACACGTTTTTGCTTTTAATATTTTTCAGAAGTTCACATTATAAAGCGTTTGGATGGAGAAATGCCCAATGTTGCCATGCTAAGAGTGTCAGAGGTCTATAAGAAGTTTTAGTCCTGTAATTGCCCCTCTGGTTACAACAATGGGCATGTGAACTGCAGTCCCATTAGTTGAATGTGCTTTTGGGCCTGTAGAGGCAGGGAGTGTGGTTTCATTCCATCATAAGCCAGCAGCAGTGAGAGAAATTGTGAACATCCCAGGTGCCCCCACTGAAGCACCCCTTGCTATCCAAAACTATAGGCTGGGACGATGAGAATGTGCGTATGTTTTGTGAGAAGAGGAAGAAGTGCATGTTAAGTCCCTGGAAGTGTGATTGAGCATGGGCCAGAGGATTGAAGCTGCAACACAGGAGCAGAGTTGATGTGAAGAATGGCATGGTCTGAGAAAGATGAGAGTAACATGTACAGCAGGCATGTGAAACATAGGGCCCGCGGGCCGGACCCGTCCCGTTGGATTATTTAATACGGCCCGGCATAAATTTCTGAGTATGTCAAAAAATGAAGCAAGTCTCTAGCTCATTTCTATCAAAAGTTGTGATTTTTAAAAAATGAATACAAATCAAATGCTCTCTCTGGTCGCTAGAGGGCAGTAAATGACAGCATGCAGCACTGACACGAGTTAAAGCTTCAGTCAAAGGATGCAATTCCGCTATGAAGCGATTCTGCTATGAAGGATAAATTTGGGTCCGTGGAAATGAATACGTTTTATCAATATCTCGTGCCAGGTTACCCCAAATTAACAGCCATGGCTGCATAAGTTCTATCCATGTTTGGGACTACTTATCTTTGTGAACAGGTGTTCTCTGTAATGAACAATAATAAAACAAAGCAGCGCTCAAGGTTAACAAATAAACACTTGAATGACATTGTTAAATGTGCTGCTACTCAGGATTTGACACCTAATATCGATGCACTTGTGAAGGCAAAAAGATGCCAAGTTACAGGAGCCAGCAGCAGCAAGTAGACTGCAGGAATGCAGTGAGAGAGAGAGAAAAAAAGTGTGATGACACGAAATTTGTTTGCACTCATGAATACAGATCATTAAAAATAAGATTCATCTGGTTTCATATTAAAGATAATTAATATTGTGCAGTATGTTCTCAGCTTCAGTAGGCCCAGCCTAGTAGTTTGATCTGATGTAGTCTAATTTTATTACCCATGCACTGCTATAACTTTTATTTGTATTTCTTTTTTTATTTATTTCAAAGCAGTATGACTATTAAGGCGAAAATATTTTTTTCATAGCTCCCACTTGAGTTTGTTAATGTGGTGAGTTGCTTCAGGTATAAAACTGCATTCACTCAACTGTTAAAATAAACCAGTTGTTAACACATTCACCGTCAAACATGAAAATCTTTTTTTTTTCATTGTTTTAATGTGTTGTGCTTAGAAAAGATCCCTTTTCATCCATGATTATAATATGTAGGGTAGGCTAAAAATGTAGGCTGAATGATAAAGCATAGTACTGAAAAATAAAGCTAAATATTTGGAGTTGATTTGTAGTTACTGATCCGGCTCACCTGAGAACAGAAGGTCTGGATCCGGCCCCACAGCCAAACTGAGTTTGACATGCCTGATCTACACGTTTCCATGAGGCAAACCATGTTCGAGGACATACTTCTGCAGAGAATTTGGCAGAGAGAATCTACAGGGGAACTGTCCAGACCAAGGACATGAGGGGAGGAATTCATATGGAGCCAGTTGCAGTTCAAGAGTACTGCATTCTGAAAAATGTGAATTATTCACCATGTGGGTTTGTCATTCACCCTGATGCTCCATGGCTGGGTTGTTCCCCTGATGGAGTAATCTTCGATCCCTCTGAGAATCCACCATTTGGACTCTTAGAAGTCAAATGCCCCAACATTCAGAGTTATGTGGACTGCCCCTATCTGAAAATGTCAAGCGGTGCTTTGAAACTTCGGAGGCAACACAAGTACTGCTGGCAAGTTCAGGGACAGATCCTCTTGACTGGTTTAGAATGGTGTGATTTTGTTGTGTGTGCTCAGGAGGACACACTAGTTGAGCGAGTTTACAAAAATCAAGAAGTGATGCACACCATTAGAGAAAAAGCGGATCATTTTTTCTTTTACCATTACATACAAAAGTGTTTGCAGTAAAACATAAATACAATGATTACCTGTATAGTGTCAGATTAATTATCTGTTGTTCATTAAGAAGTGATTTGTTTGTTTTTTCTGTCAATGGATTAATTCCACTGTTTTTATGTCTTCCTTTAAGTGCAGACATAAAAAAAATATGAGAAGGATTTTTGATTCTCCAAGCCAAGGTTTATTACAGCAGGTTATTAAGACCAGTAATAATAAAGCATCAAAACATATTTACATATTTTCGATATTTAAATGCATACATTCTAAAATTTGCTCCATGTCTTTACAAGTGGTCCATTCTGATAGTTCACAAGCAGACAAGATACAGTAAATAGCTGATTTATGCTGCCTGAAATAGACATGGGGATGACGGTGTCAAACAATTTGTGCTCCTTTACTCGTCGGATGCACCGTTCAACATGTACCCTGAGCCTGGCTACGGACTGTGTGTGTTTTACGTCATGTGCAGACATTCGTGTGCACCTTTTCAGGAAAACTGGCCTGTGGATCTTACATGGTACAAGATCGTCTACCAGGAAGCCCTTATCCACCATTATTGCCATGTCAGGGGTAAGTAGAGGAATAATTCCTGACTGTCTGAACATCTCCCTGTCACTAATAGACCCAGCATAGAGTCCAGACACAAAGGTTATGGCACTATGGGGTGCCATTCCAATTAAGAAAGTAGGTTTGGAGTTGGTGACCCGTATCATCTGATGTGTTGCAGGTTCAATCAGTTCCCAGAAGGCCATCAGGTGGTTGTAGGTTGCAAACCTGCAAAGACAGTAGATGGATTATTAAGATACACTGATCAAAAACGAATCAGTCATATCCAGTATTTTTGTTCAGAAGCTCATCTTTTTAGATCATTTTAACTCTATTGTGCACACATTCCAGGCGGACATTTTAAAAATTCCTCAGATTCCCGACATAGTCCACTATAAAACTAGATATCTCAGGTTGTACATATAGGGAAATGATAATTCATGGCTCAAACTGAAGTAGACAGTTGGGGGAACATATTGATTCACTTCAATACCATATTCCTTGGTTTGTTTTATTTTAGAACCTCTATTACAGATGCTAATATGCCAGGAATGTCAGACAGGGTTCCCACACCTTGGTTAACATAAAATTCAAGGACCTTTCAATGACTTTCCAGGACCAACTTCCTCAAATTCAAGGACAGCACCTGCCAGCATTTACCTACTCTTACCCCTGAATATGTTATCAAAAAACGATGTTAATACAACGCAAATTCAAAAGACTGAATGTCATTTCAAGCCATGCATCCTGAAATTTTCTGTGCATGACTGGCAATTTAGCAATGCACATCTGAGATGACGACATTCACGTAAAATGGCTATAGTTGTTGAAGGATCAACAACTACCTACAGGAAACACTTGCTTTCGGTGCTGAACAAACAAACAAATTTCTCTACAGGAGAATGACCAAACTTTGCCAAGTAAAAGTCAGCATAGGCCCTGTAGAATCAATGTAATTTTAAATGAACTTGTGCTGGCAAAATAATGACACGTTGACAGTAGACAAATAATAATAATAATAACAATAATACACATATGCATATACACATACAGTACATACATAAAACAGAGGAGCAAAGCCATATAATGAGATTAGAACTATAGATTTCTAGAGAAATCTGGCGTGAGATGATTCTAGCATAGTTTTTAAATCTACTTAATAAAGAATAATATTCATTCATAAAGAGAACAGCCTTTTAACCACTCCACTTATGGTAGTGAATTTATGGAATCAGAGAAATTCGAACTGAAGTATAATGGTATCAAAAGAAAGAAGTTTGAGATTAATCCAGTTTCTAGTGTCCATGCAAAAACTTTGTAAATATTGAGATGGAAAAACATATGCTCCTGGGATTCATCTTCTGACTTAAAAAAGGTCCATTAATCCACATCAAGTTTAACTCTTCTTTCAAGAAACATGGCTACAGGATATATCTTATTTATTATTTTGAAATGAGTCTCTTTTACTTTAGAAGACATGAGCCATTTGACAAGCCTTTGTGGTTTTATAATTTTTATTAGGATGTTTCTTGAAAGAATATCTATTATATCTTTTGTCTCATACCATCAGTGATAATCTTGTTATTACACTTGAACTCAACAGTCATTCACTTTTAACATGGGCATCGAAACAGTCAACTCTGAATATAAAATGTTAAAGGAATCACTTTGCAGACTTTCTTTAAATCTTTATAACAACTCATATCAGATCATATTTTTTCAACAAAGGATGAGAAATTTAAAACATCATGGCAATCTTTTTCATAGCAATCTTTTGTAAATATTGACTTCCTTACCAACTGTGCCCTATTATTCTGTGACCGCGGTCTTCATCCATGTGAAATTTCAAACCCTCTAAAATATTCAAGGACCGTCAAGGACGGCTGTCTTTTATGCCTGTTTTCAAAAACTTTCCAGGGCCTTGAACTTATTTTTTCAGATTCACAAACTTTCAAGGATTTCAAGGACCCGTGGGAACCCTGTAGGCCTATGATATGATATTTATGTCCAATATAGTCCGACAGGCTATGCCAAGCTACCGTAGCCAACTCCGGTAGCATCCGACACGATACAGAGTACTCCAGCACTCAAAAGCTCCAATACTGTCTATAATCTAATGTTTAGTATTAGAATATATATTTTGTACAATATCGCTTATGAAAAATTATCAATTTTTACTCACGTGTACACTGAGTCGCGTCGTAGCGGGTGTACGGTCTCACTTCCGGGTTGGCGAAAATGCCGAAAATTGCTCATATATTCCATAAAAAGTTATCGGTTTATGTTCAAAAGTATCCACAATCAGAATAAAAACGAACAAAATAATCCACGACTGCTTCAGTTTCGCCGAATAGTGCGTTCTGGGGAGCTTGGCTTAGGTTAGCAAAGGTTAGCGGTTAGCTTATGTTGCTATGCTAGCGGACCCACATTGGAAATGAAGCGCGACTTTCCGAGGGCTCAATAAAAAAATATAATTGAGCAATCATGGCAAATGAGGGCTGGTTAGCTTCAGAAGGAAGTAAACTATTGGTTAGAAGAGCTTCCAATCACTTGTAAGGCTCCGGCTTGTCTCTGTGGACTGATCAAGTTGGTGCACTTGCAGTCAACACGAGCGAGTGTGGCCAGGGTTGGCAGGTCGTGCATAAATATCCCGGCCAAAGTCAGTGTAAAATGCGCCCGTCAGAAGCCAAAAGTAGCCCAAAGTGTTAGAGTGTTAAAATTGAGACTATTTAAGTATTATATCGCCATCGATTGTTATTGTTGACTTGTAACTCCCGCGGTGGGCCAAGTGAAAAGTAGCCCAAAAACGAAAAACTTTGAAGGAGTTTCAAACAAGCCCAATTTGGAGTGAAAACCGCGAATCTGGCAACCAGGTTTAGATGGTATGTGCAGTATATAAAGAGCTGCAAATTCATATATGTCTCGAGGACGGTATGCCAAAAAGTATATTAACCTAAATATATTTTAGGAAACAGAATAGTCCTATATTACATATATTCTAGTTCTACATTAACTGTTCAAACATTATTCCATTTTTCCCTGTGCAAAAATAAGATTTCGCTACCACAATGCATTACTATTTTGCATAAACCAATCAGCTTCAAGTCGGCATATGACGCCCGCTGACGTTTCTAGGAAGTAAACAGGAAACTAACGAGCTAACTGTGAATGTCTTTGGACTGGCTTGATCAAATTTGACAATTAAGCCATCTTTTTTTAGTTATATTGTGCTGCATCTAATAAAGTATGGTTAGCAAACGCTTCCTTGTATCCATGTTAACGTTAGTGATTGTATCAATAAATTTACCTTGACAGACCACAAGCTATTACTATTGAGATGTTTGTTTTAGCTAGCTAACTATGAAGCTGCTGTGTAAGTAGCATATCATTACATTTTTATTTTTATTCATCTTCCCCCCTGCACAGTGTCAATGAAAAACAAGGTGACAGGAGAGGTCCGCGTGAGGGCAGTTTGTCATAGGTCTATGAGGAAAAGTGAAAAGCCACATGACTTGAGAGTAGGATCAATGGTTACACACACACACACAAGTGTTTGTGTATATATGTATGTATGTATGTATGTATGTACAAACATGCACTAATCAGTCATAACAATTACTGTTTTTTCGCAAGATATTTAAATATGGCAGTCTGAACTAAAGAAGCAAAAGCAGCCTTAATCCTGTGGTCTTTGCTGAATAAGACTTCCAGGGACTTCACATACAGTTGTTCCTGTTCTGGCAAAACAAAATATCCTGTTCTCACTCAACAAAATATTGGGCGCAGTGGGGGGCGCAAAATTATTCTCATCTATTAATGGGGGGCACGGCAGAAAACGTTTGGGAACCACTCCTTTAATGTATAAGTGTATAGAAGTGTATAACCACTACATCAGATAACTGCCATAATATAAGCAAAGCTGATTAAATATTGAAGGTGTGGTCATCTCCAATCACACCCTTCACTAATCACATTGACTAAATCTATAGCATCAATAAAACATGGTATTTGGTGCCCAAGCTTTTGCATGTGCCTACATATTTTATCTCTCTACCTTCAGTGAATTAAAGTGGATGTGTACAGTCAACTAATTTGGGAAACTTTACCTGACTTATTTATTTTTGCTCAATTACTGCTGTTCAATAAAATGTTAACAGATATTTTAATATATTTTTTCTCCTTAGATGGTGTTAAAACACTCGAGCCCTGTCATTTTGGTGAGCACCCATTGCTCCTGTGTGGCAGGATGTGCCCTGTGCAATCATTTGGTTGCCCTTCTTTATCAGACTGCACACTATTCTCAGCTAGATATTCCTGCTGTACCCCCAGTCCAAAGCTGCACAGACACCGAGCAGCGAGTTACCTAGCATGTCAGTTTGTATGTCACATGTATGTTCATCCATATGTAGCCACCATTAAAACAGTGCTAAATGTGTCCCTACTTTTAGGGTGTGAAGCCGGGACCCGTTGGAGAAATGGAGGTTCGAAAACCAAGGAATTCAACTGCTGACTGTGTGAGGTTATATATATATATATATATATATATATATAAGTTATCTTTTAAACCTTATATTCAACATCTAATTAAAAAGCTTAGACTTTTGTTAGGTTTTTATTATAGAAATAAATCTTGTTTTTCTTTTATTGTAAAAAAGAAGTTAGTTGAAGCAACGTTCATGCCTGTATTAGATTATGGAGATATTTTGTATATGAATGCTCCTGTGCACTGTTTGAGCATACTGGACAGTGTGTATCATAGTGCTTTGCGATTTATAACAAACTGTCGACCTCTTACTCATCATTGTTTGTTATACACAAAAGTGAATTGGACTTTGTTGCAGGCACGACGTTTTGCACATTGGTATGTTTTTATTTACAAAGCACTAATTGGGAATTTGCCTAATTATTTATGTTGTCTTCTGAATAGAAGGCAAAGTCTGCTCAGTCTTCGTTCGAGTGAGTTTTTGCAACTTGCTGTTCCTAGAGCTCGAACAGAGCTAGGAAAGACTGCTTTTAGTTTTGCTGCTCCATACACATGGAACCGGTTACAGGCTGATATAAAAATCAAGGACCTTGTTTCTTTGAACAGATTTAAGACTCTGATAAAATCAGTCAGGTCCAGATCATCTGTGTGTGCGTGTTTTAATAAATTTTATGTGAGATTTTGAATGTATCTTGAATGTTGTAATTTGTGCTGCTGCTCGGTCTCTCTTGGCCAGGTCTCTCTTGTAAAAGGGATCTTGTATCTCAAGGGACTAACCTGGTTAAATAAAGGCAAATAAAAAAATAAAAAAATATTACCTTTGATCCATGTGATGTGTAATGAAGTTTAGATTATATTGTGGCAGTAATTTGATTTAATGGTTATACACGTTTTTGCTTTTAATATTTTTCAGAAGTTCACATTATAAAGCGTTTGGATGGAGAAATGCCCAATGTTGCCATGCTAAGAGTGTCAGAGGTCTATAAGAAGTTTTAGTCCTGTAATTGCCCCTCTGGTTACAACAATGGGCATGTGAACTGCAGTCCCATTAGTTGAATGTGCTTTTGGGCCTGTAGAGGCAGGGAGTGTGGTTTCATTCCATCATAAGCCAGCAGCAGTGAGAGAAATTGTGAACATCCCAGGTGCCCCCACTGAAGCACCCCTTGCTATCCAAAACTATAGGCTGGGACGATGAGAATGTGCGTATGTTTTGTGAGAAGAGGAAGAAGTGCATGTTAAGTCCCTGGAAGTGTGATTGAGCATGGGCCAGAGGATTGAAGCTGCAACACAGGAGCAGAGTTGATGTGAAGAATGGCATGGTCTGAGAAAGATGAGAGTAACATGTACAGCAGGCATGTGAAACATAGGGCCCGCGGGCCGGACCCGTCCCGTTGGATTATTTAATACGGCCCGGCATAAATTTCTGAGTATGTCAAAAAATGAAGCAAGTCTCTAGCTCATTTCTATCAAAAGTTGTGATTTTTAAAAAATGAATACAAATCAAATGCTCTCTCTGGTCGCTAGAGGGCAGTAAATGACAGCATGCAGCACTGACACGAGTTAAAGCTTCAGTCAAAGGATGCAATTCCGCTATGAAGCGATTCTGCTATGAAGGATAAATTTGGGTCCGTGGAAATGAATACGTTTTATCAATATCTCGTGCCAGGTTACCCCAAATTAACAGCCATGGCTGCATAAGTTCTATCCATGTTTGGGACTACTTATCTTTGTGAACAGGTGTTCTCTGTAATGAACAATAATAAAACAAAGCAGCGCTCAAGGTTAACAAATAAACACTTGAATGACATTGTTAAATGTGCTGCTACTCAGGATTTGACACCTAATATCGATGCACTTGTGAAGGCAAAAAGATGCCAAGTTACAGGAGCCAGCAGCAGCAAGTAGACTGCAGGAATGCAGTGAGAGAGAGAGAAAAAAAGTGTGATGACACGAAATTTGTTTGCACTCATGAATACAGATCATTAAAAATAAGATTCATCTGGTTTCATATTAAAGATAATTAATATTGTGCAGTATGTTCTCAGCTTCAGTAGGCCCAGCCTAGTAGTTTGATCTGATGTAGTCTAATTTTATTACCCATGCACTGCTATAACTTTTATTTGTATTTCTTTTTTTATTTATTTCAAAGCAGTATGACTATTAAGGCGAAAATATTTTTTTCATAGCTCCCACTTGAGTTTGTTAATGTGGTGAGTTGCTTCAGGTATAAAACTGCATTCACTCAACTGTTAAAATAAACCAGTTGTTAACACATTCACCGTCAAACATGAAAATCTTTTTTTTTTCATTGTTTTAATGTGTTGTGCTTAGAAAAGATCCCTTTTCATCCATGATTATAATATGTAGGGTAGGCTAAAAATGTAGGCTGAATGATAAAGCATAGTACTGAAAAATAAAGCTAAATATTTGGAGTTGATTTGTAGTTACTGATCCGGCTCACCTGAGAACAGAAGGTCTGGATCCGGCCCCACAGCCAAACTGAGTTTGACATGCCTGATCTACACGTTTCCATGAGGCAAACCATGTTCGAGGACATACTTCTGCAGAGAATTTGGCAGAGAGAATCTACAGGGGAACTGTCCAGACCAAGGACATGAGGGGAGGAATTCATATGGAGCCAGTTGCAGTTCAAGAGTACTGCATTCTGAAAAATGTGAATTATTCACCATGTGGGTTTGTCATTCACCCTGATGCTCCATGGCTGGGTTGTTCCCCTGATGGAGTAATCTTCGATCCCTCTGAGAATCCACCATTTGGACTCTTAGAAGTCAAATGCCCCAACATTCAGAGTTATGTGGACTGCCCCTATCTGAAAATGTCAAGCGGTGCTTTGAAACTTCGGAGGCAACACAAGTACTGCTGGCAAGTTCAGGGACAGATCCTCTTGACTGGTTTAGAATGGTGTGATTTTGTTGTGTGTGCTCAGGAGGACACACTAGTTGAGCGAGTTTACAAAAATCAAGAAGTGATGCACACCATTAGAGAAAAAGCGGATCATTTTTTCTTTTACCATTACATACAAAAGTGTTTGCAGTAAAACATAAATACAATGATTACCTGTATAGTGTCAGATTAATTATCTGTTGTTCATTAAGAAGTGATTTGTTTGTTTTTTCTGTCAATGGATTAATTCCACTGTTTTTATGTCTTCCTTTAAGTGCAGACATAAAAAAAATATGAGAAGGATTTTTGATTCTCCAAGCCAAGGTTTATTACAGCAGGTTATTAAGACCAGTAATAATAAAGCATCAAAACATATTTACATATTTTCGATATTTAAATGCATACATTCTAAAATTTGCTCCATGTCTTTACAAGTGGTCCATTCTGATAGTTCACAAGCAGACAAGATACAGTAAATAGCTGATTTATGCTGCCTGAAATAGACATGGGGATGACGGTGTCAAACAATTTGTGCTCCTTTACTCGTCGGATGCACCGTTCAACATGTACCCTGAGCCTGGCTACGGACTGTGTGTGTTTTACGTCATGTGCAGACATTCGTGTGCACCTTTTCAGGAAAACTGGCCTGTGGATCTTACATGGTACAAGATCGTCTACCAGGAAGCCCTTATCCACCATTATTGCCATGTCAGGGGTAAGTAGAGGAATAATTCCTGACTGTCTGAACATCTCCCTGTCACTAATAGACCCAGCATAGAGTCCAGACACAAAGGTTATGGCACTATGGGGTGCCATTCCAATTAAGAAAGTAGGTTTGGAGTTGGTGACCCGTATCATCTGATGTGTTGCAGGTTCAATCAGTTCCCAGAAGGCCATCAGGTGGTTGTAGGTTGCAAACCTGCAAAGACAGTAGATGGATTATTAAGATACACTGATCAAAAACGAATCAGTCATATCCAGTATTTTTGTTCAGAAGCTCATCTTTTTAGATCATTTTAACTCTATTGTGCACACATTCCAGGCGGACATTTTAAAAATTCCTCAGATTCCCGACATAGTCCACTATAAAACTAGATATCTCAGGTTGTACATATAGGGAAATGATAATTCATGGCTCAAACTGAAGTAGACAGTTGGGGGAACATATTGATTCACTTCAATACCATATTCCTTGGTTTGTTTTATTTTAGAACCTCTATTACAGATGCTAATATGCCAGGAATGTCAGACAGGGTTCCCACACCTTGGTTAACATAAAATTCAAGGACCTTTCAATGACTTTCCAGGACCAACTTCCTCAAATTCAAGGACAGCACCTGCCAGCATTTACCTACTCTTACCCCTGAATATGTTATCAAAAAACGATGTTAATACAACGCAAATTCAAAAGACTGAATGTCATTTCAAGCCATGCATCCTGAAATTTTCTGTGCATGACTGGCAATTTAGCAATGCACATCTGAGATGACGACATTCACGTAAAATGGCTATAGTTGTTGAAGGATCAACAACTACCTACAGGAAACACTTGCTTTCGGTGCTGAACAAACAAACAAATTTCTCTACAGGAGAATGACCAAACTTTGCCAAGTAAAAGTCAGCATAGGCCCTGTAGAATCAATGTAATTTTAAATGAACTTGTGCTGGCAAAATAATGACACGTTGACAGTAGACAAATAATAATAATAATAACAATAATACACATATGCATATACACATACAGTACATACATAAAACAGAGGAGCAAAGCCATATAATGAGATTAGAACTATAGATTTCTAGAGAAATCTGGCGTGAGATGATTCTAGCATAGTTTTTAAATCTACTTAATAAAGAATAATATTCATTCATAAAGAGAACAGCCTTTTAACCACTCCACTTATGGTAGTGAATTTATGGAATCAGAGAAATTCGAACTGAAGTATAATGGTATCAAAAGAAAGAAGTTTGAGATTAATCCAGTTTCTAGTGTCCATGCAAAAACTTTGTAAATATTGAGATGGAAAAATATATGCTCCTGGGATTCATCTTCTGACTTAAAAAAGGTCCATTAATCCACATCAAGTTTAACTCTTCTTTCAAGAAACATGGCTACAGGATATATCTTATTTATTATTTTGAAATGAGTCTCTTTTACTTTAGAAGACATGAGCCATTTGACAAGCCTTTGTGGTTTTATAATTTTTATTAGGATGTTTCTTGAAAGAATATCTATTATATCTTTTGTCTCATACCATCAGTGATAATCTTGTTATTACACTTGAACTCAACAGTCATTCACTTTTAACATGGGCATCGAAACAGTCAACTCTGAATATAAAATGTTAAAGGAATCACTTTGCAGACTTTCTTTAAATCTTTATAACAACTCATATCAGATCATATTTTTTCAACAAAGGATGAGAAATTTAAAACATCATGGCAATCTTTTTCATAGCAATCTTTTGTAAATATTGACTTCCTTACCAACTGTGCCCTATTATTCTGTGACCGCGGTCTTCATCCATGTGAAATTTCAAACCCTCTAAAATATTCAAGGACCGTCAAGGACGGCTGTCTTTTATGCCTGTTTTCAAAAACTTTCCAGGGCCTTGAACTTATTTTTTCAGATTCACAAACTTTCAAGGATTTCAAGGACCCGTGGGAACCCTGTATGATATGATATTTATGTCCAATATAGTCCGACAGGCTATGCCAAGCTACCGTAGCCAACTCCGGTAGCATCCGACACGATACAGAGTACTCCAGCACTCAAAAGCTCCAATACTGTCTATAATCTAATGTTTAGTATTAGAATATATATTTTGTACAATATCGCTTATGAAAAATTATCAATTTTTACTCACGTGTACACTGAGTCGCGTCGTAGCGGGTGTACGGTCTCACTTCCGGGTTGGCGAAAATGCCGAAAATTGCTCATATATTCCATAAAAAGTTATCGGTTTATGTTCAAAAGTATCCACAATCAGAATAAAAACGAACAAAATAATCCACGACTGCTTCAGTTTCGCCGAATAGTGCGTTCTGGGGAGCTTGGCTTAGGTTAGCAAAGGTTAGCGGTTAGCTTATGTTGCTATGCTAGCGGACCCACATTGGAAATGAAGCGCGACTTTCCGAGGGCTCAATAAAAAAATATAATTGAGCAATCATGGCAAATGAGGGCTGGTTAGCTTCAGAAGGAAGTAAACTATTGGTTAGAAGAGCTTCCAATCACTTGTAAGGCTCCGGCTTGTCTCTGTGGACTGATCAAGTTGGTGCACTTGCAGTCAACACGAGCGAGTGTGGCCAGGGTTGGCAGGTCGTGCATAAATATCCCGGCCAAAGTCAGTGTAAAATGCGCCCGTCAGAAGCCAAAAGTAGCCCAAAGTGTTAGAGTGTTAAAATTGAGACTATTTAAGTATTATATCGCCATCGATTGTTATTGTTGACTTGTAACTCCCGCGGTGGGCCAAGTGAAAAGTAGCCCAAAAACGAAAAACTTTGAAGGAGTTTCAAACAAGCCCAATTTGGAGTGAAAACCGCGAATCTGGCAACCAGGTTTAGATGGTATGTGCAGTATATAAAGAGCTGCAAATTCATATATGTCTCGAGGACGGTATGCCAAAAAGTATATTAACCTAAATATATTTTAGGAAACAGAATAGTCCTATATTACATATATTCTAGTTCTACATTAACTGTTCAAACATTATTCCATTTTTCCCTGTGCAAAAATAAGATTTCGCTACCACAATGCATTACTATTTTGCATAAACCAATCAGCTTCAAGTCGGCATATGACGCCCGCTGACGTTTCTAGGAAGTAAACAGGAAACTAACGAGCTAACTGTGAATGTCTTTGGACTGGCTTGATCAAATTTGACAATTAAGCCATCTTTTTTTAGTTATATTGTGCTGCATCTAATAAAGTATGGTTAGCAAACGCTTCCTTGTATCCATGTTAACGTTAGTGATTGTATCAATAAATTTACCTTGACAGACCACAAGCTATTACTATTGAGATGTTTGTTTTAGCTAGCTAACTATGAAGCTGCTGTGTAAGTAGCATATCATTACATTTTTATTTTTATTCATCTTCCCCCCTGCACAGTGTCAATGAAAAACAAGGTGACAGGAGAGGTCCGCGTGAGGGCAGTTTGTCATAGGTCTATGAGGAAAAGTGAAAAGCCACATGACTTGAGAGTAGGATCAATGGTTACACACACACACACAAGTGTTTGTGTATATATGTATGTATGTATGTATGTATGTACAAACATGCACTAATCAGTCATAACAATTACTGTTTTTTCGCAAGATATTTAAATATGGCAGTCTGAACTAAAGAAGCAAAAGCAGCCTTAATCCTGTGGTCTTTGCTGAATAAGACTTCCAGGGACTTCACATACAGTTGTTCCTGTTCTGGCAAAACAAAATATCCTGTTCTCACTCAACAAAATATTGGGCGCAGTGGGGGGCGCAAAATTATTCTCATCTATTAATGGGGGGCACGGCAGAAAACGTTTGGGAACCACTCCTTTAATGTATAAGTGTATAGAAGTGTATAACCACTACATCAGATAACTGCCATAATATAAGCAAAGCTGATTAAATATTGAAGGTGTGGTCATCTCCAATCACACCCTTCACTAATCACATTGACTAAATCTATAGCATCAATAAAACATGGTATTTGGTGCCCAAGCTTTTGCATGTGCCTACATATTTTATCTCTCTACCTTCAGTGAATTAAAGTGGATGTGTACAGTCAACTAATTTGGGAAACTTTACCTGACTTATTTATTTTTGCTCAATTACTGCTGTTCAATAAAATGTTAACAGATATTTTAATATATTTTTTCTCCTTAGATGGTGTTAAAACACTCGAGCCCTGTCATTTTGGTGAGCACCCATTGCTCCTGTGTGGCAGGATGTGCCCTGTGCAATCATTTGGTTGCCCTTCTTTATCAGACTGCACACTATTCTCAGCTAGATATTCCTGCTGTACCCCCAGTCCAAAGCTGCACAGACACCGAGCAGCGAGTTACCTAGCATGTCAGTTTGTATGTCACATGTATGTTCATCCATATGTAGCCACCATTAAAACAGTGCTAAATGTGTCCCTACTTTTAGGGTGTGAAGCCGGGACCCGTTGGAGAAATGGAGGTTCGAAAACCAAGGAATTCAACTGCTGACTGTGTGAGGTTATATATATATATATATATATATATATAAGTTATCTTTTAAACCTTATATTCAACATCTAATTAAAAAGCTTAGACTTTTGTTAGGTTTTTATTATAGAAATAAATCTTGTTTTTCTTTTATTGTAAAAAAGAAGTTAGTTGAAGCAACGTTCATGCCTGTATTAGATTATGGAGATATTTTGTATATGAATGCTCCTGTGCACTGTTTGAGCATACTGGACAGTGTGTATCATAGTGCTTTGCGATTTATAACAAACTGTCGACCTCTTACTCATCATTGTTTGTTATACACAAAAGTGAATTGGACTTTGTTGCAGGCACGACGTTTTGCACATTGGTATGTTTTTATTTACAAAGCACTAATTGGGAATTTGCCTAATTATTTATGTTGTCTTCTGAATAGAAGGCAAAGTCTGCTCAGTCTTCGTTCGAGTGAGTTTTTGCAACTTGCTGTTCCTAGAGCTCGAACAGAGCTAGGAAAGACTGCTTTTAGTTTTGCTGCTCCATACACATGGAACCGGTTACAGGCTGATATAAAAATCAAGGACCTTGTTTCTTTGAACAGATTTAAGACTCTGATAAAATCAGTCAGGTCCAGATCATCTGTGTGTGCGTGTTTTAATAAATTTTATGTGAGATTTTGAATGTATCTTGAATGTTGTAATTTGTGCTGCTGCTCGGTCTCTCTTGGCCAGGTCTCTCTTGTAAAAGGGATCTTGTATCTCAAGGGACTAACCTGGTTAAATAAAGGCAAATAAAAAAATAAAAAAATATTACCTTTGATCCATGTGATGTGTAATGAAGTTTAGATTATATTGTGGCAGTAATTTGATTTAATGGTTATACACGTTTTTGCTTTTAATATTTTTCAGAAGTTCACATTATAAAGCGTTTGGATGGAGAAATGCCCAATGTTGCCATGCTAAGAGTGTCAGAGGTCTATAAGAAGTTTTAGTCCTGTAATTGCCCCTCTGGTTACAACAATGGGCATGTGAACTGCAGTCCCATTAGTTGAATGTGCTTTTGGGCCTGTAGAGGCAGGGAGTGTGGTTTCATTCCATCATAAGCCAGCAGCAGTGAGAGAAATTGTGAACATCCCAGGTGCCCCCACTGAAGCACCCCTTGCTATCCAAAACTATAGGCTGGGACGATGAGAATGTGCGTATGTTTTGTGAGAAGAGGAAGAAGTGCATGTTAAGTCCCTGGAAGTGTGATTGAGCATGGGCCAGAGGATTGAAGCTGCAACACAGGAGCAGAGTTGATGTGAAGAATGGCATGGTCTGAGAAAGATGAGAGTAACATGTACAGCAGGCATGTGAAACATAGGGCCCGCGGGCCGGACCCGTCCCGTTGGATTATTTAATACGGCCCGGCATAAATTTCTGAGTATGTCAAAAAATGAAGCAAGTCTCTAGCTCATTTCTATCAAAAGTTGTGATTTTTAAAAAATGAATACAAATCAAATGCTCTCTCTGGTCGCTAGAGGGCAGTAAATGACAGCATGCAGCACTGACACGAGTTAAAGCTTCAGTCAAAGGATGCAATTCCGCTATGAAGCGATTCTGCTATGAAGGATAAATTTGGGTCCGTGGAAATGAATACGTTTTATCAATATCTCGTGCCAGGTTACCCCAAATTAACAGCCATGGCTGCATAAGTTCTATCCATGTTTGGGACTACTTATCTTTGTGAACAGGTGTTCTCTGTAATGAACAATAATAAAACAAAGCAGCGCTCAAGGTTAACAAATAAACACTTGAATGACATTGTTAAATGTGCTGCTACTCAGGATTTGACACCTAATATCGATGCACTTGTGAAGGCAAAAAGATGCCAAGTTACAGGAGCCAGCAGCAGCAAGTAGACTGCAGGAATGCAGTGAGAGAGAGAGAAAAAAAGTGTGATGACACGAAATTTGTTTGCACTCATGAATACAGATAATTAAAAATAAGATTCATCTGGTTTCATATTAAAGATAATTAATATTGTGCAGTATGTTCTCAGCTTCAGTAGGCCCAGCCTAGTAGTTTGATCTGATGTAGTCTAATTTTATTACCCATGCACTGCTATAACTTTTATTTGTATTTCTTTTTTTATTTATTTCAAAGCAGTATGACTATTAAGGCGAAAATATTTTTTTCATAGCTCCCACTTGAGTTTGTTAATGTGGTGAGTTGCTTCAGGTATAAAACTGCATTCACTCAACTGTTAAAATAAACCAGTTGTTAACACATTCACCGTCAAACATGAAAATCTTTTTTTTTTCATTGTTTTAATGTGTTGTGCTTAGAAAAGATCCCTTTTCATCCATGATTATAATATGTAGGGTAGGCTAAAAATGTAGGCTGAATGATAAAGCATAGTACTGAAAAATAAAGCTAAATATTTGGAGTTGATTTGTAGTTACTGATCCGGCTCACCTGAGAACAGAAGGTCTGGATCCGGCCCCACAGCCAAACTGAGTTTGACATGCCTGATCTACACGTTTCCATGAGGCAAACCATGTTCGAGGACATACTTCTGCAGAGAATTTGGCAGAGAGAATCTACAGGGGAACTGTCCAGACCAAGGACATGAGGGGAGGAATTCATATGGAGCCAGTTGCAGTTCAAGAGTACTGCATTCTGAAAAATGTGAATTATTCACCATGTGGGTTTGTCATTCACCCTGATGCTCCATGGCTGGGTTGTTCCCCTGATGGAGTAATCTTCGATCCCTCTGAGAATCCACCATTTGGACTCTTAGAAGTCAAATGCCCCAACATTCAGAGTTATGTGGACTGCCCCTATCTGAAAATGTCAAGCGGTGCTTTGAAACTTCGGAGGCAACACAAGTACTGCTGGCAAGTTCAGGGACAGATCCTCTTGACTGGTTTAGAATGGTGTGATTTTGTTGTGTGTGCTCAGGAGGACACACTAGTTGAGCGAGTTTACAAAAATCAAGAAGTGATGCACACCATTAGAGAAAAAGCGGATCATTTTTTCTTTTACCATTACATACAAAAGTGTTTGCAGTAAAACATAAATACAATGATTACCTGTATAGTGTCAGATTAATTATCTGTTGTTCATTAAGAAGTGATTTGTTTGTTTTTTCTGTCAATGGATTAATTCCACTGTTTTTATGTCTTCCTTTAAGTGCAGACATAAAAAAAATATGAGAAGGATTTTTGATTCTCCAAGCCAAGGTTTATTACAGCAGGTTATTAAGACCAGTAATAATAAAGCATCAAAACATATTTACATATTTTCGATATTTAAATGCATACATTCTAAAATTTGCTCCATGTCTTTACAAGTGGTCCATTCTGATAGTTCACAAGCAGACAAGATACAGTAAATAGCTGATTTATGCTGCCTGAAATAGACATGGGGATGACGGTGTCAAACAATTTGTGCTCCTTTACTCGTCGGATGCACCGTTCAACATGTACCCTGAGCCTGGCTACGGACTGTGTGTGTTTTACGTCATGTGCAGACATTCGTGTGCACCTTTTCAGGAAAACTGGCCTGTGGATCTTACATGGTACAAGATCGTCTACCAGGAAGCCCTTATCCACCATTATTGCCATGTCAGGGGTAAGTAGAGGAATAATTCCTGACTGTCTGAACATCTCCCTGTCACTAATAGACCCAGCATAGAGTCCAGACACAAAGGTTATGGCACTATGGGGTGCCATTCCAATTAAGAAAGTAGGTTTGGAGTTGGTGACCCGTATCATCTGATGTGTTGCAGGTTCAATCAGTTCCCAGAAGGCCATCAGGTGGTTGTAGGTTGCAAACCTGCAAAGACAGTAGATGGATTATTAAGATACACTGATCAAAAACGAATCAGTCATATCCAGTATTTTTGTTCAGAAGCTCATCTTTTTAGATCATTTTAACTCTATTGTGCACACATTCCAGGCGGACATTTTAAAAATTCCTCAGATTCCCGACATAGTCCACTATAAAACTAGATATCTCAGGTTGTACATATAGGGAAATGATAATTCATGGCTCAAACTGAAGTAGACAGTTGGGGGAACATATTGATTCACTTCAATACCATATTCCTTGGTTTGTTTTATTTTAGAACCTCTATTACAGATGCTAATATGCCAGGAATGTCAGACAGGGTTCCCACACCTTGGTTAACATAAAATTCAAGGACCTTTCAATGACTTTCCAGGACCAACTTCCTCAAATTCAAGGACAGCACCTGCCAGCATTTACCTACTCTTACCCCTGAATATGTTATCAAAAAACGATGTTAATACAACGCAAATTCAAAAGACTGAATGTCATTTCAAGCCATGCATCCTGAAATTTTCTGTGCATGACTGGCAATTTAGCAATGCACATCTGAGATGACGACATTCACGTAAAATGGCTATAGTTGTTGAAGGATCAACAACTACCTACAGGAAACACTTGCTTTCGGTGCTGAACAAACAAACAAATTTCTCTACAGGAGAATGACAAAACTTTGCCAAGTAAAAGTCAGCATAGGCCCTGTAGAATCAATGTAATTTTAAATGAACTTGTGCTGGCAAAATAATGACACGTTGACAGTAGACAAATAATAATAATAATAACAATAATACACATATGCATATACACATACAGTACATACATAAAACAGAGGAGCAAAGCCATATAATGAGATTAGAACTATAGATTTCTAGAGAAATCTGGCGTGAGATGATTCTAGCATAGTTTTTAAATCTACTTAATAAAGAATAATATTCATTCATAAAGAGAACAGCCTTTTAACCACTCCACTTATGGTAGTGAATTTATGGAATCAGAGAAATTCGAACTGAAGTATAATGGTATCAAAAGAAAGAAGTTTGAGATTAATCCAGTTTCTAGTGTCCATGCAAAAACTTTGTAAATATTGAGATGGAAAAACATATGCTCCTGGGATTCATCTTCTGACTTAAAAAAGGTCCATTAATCCACATCAAGTTTAACTCTTCTTTCAAGAAACATGGCTACAGGATATATCTTATTTATTATTTTGAAATGAGTCTCTTTTACTTTAGAAGACATGAGCCATTTGACAAGCCTTTGTGGTTTTATAATTTTTATTAGGATGTTTCTTGAAAGAATATCTATTATATCTTTTGTCTCATACCATCAGTGATAATCTTGTTATTACACTTGAACTCAACAGTCATTCACTTTTAACATGGGCATCGAAACAGTCAACTCTGAATATAAAATGTTAAAGGAATCACTTTGCAGACTTTCTTTAAATCTTTATAACAACTCATATCAGATCATATTTTTTCAACAAAGGATGAGAAATTTAAAACATCATGGCAATCTTTTTCATAGCAATCTTTTGTAAATATTGACTTCCTTACCAACTGTGCCCTATTATTCTGTGACCGCGGTCTTCATCCATGTGAAATTTCAAACCCTCTAAAATATTCAAGGACCGTCAAGGACGGCTGTCTTTTATGCCTGTTTTCAAAAACTTTCCAGGGCCTTGAACTTATTTTTTCAGATTCACAAACTTTCAAGGATTTCAAGGACCCGTGGGAACCCTGTAGGCCTATGATATGATATTTATGTCCAATATAGTCCGACAGGCTATGCCAAGCTACCGTAGCCAACTCCGGTAGCATCCGACACGATACAGAGTACTCCAGCACTCAAAAGCTCCAATACTGTCTATAATCTAATGTTTACTATTAGAATATATATTTTGTACAATATCGCTTATGAAAAATTATCAATTTTTACTCACGTGTACACTGAGTCGCGTCGTAGCGGGTGTACGGTCTCACTTCCGGGTTGGCGAAAATGCCGAAAATTGCTCATATATTCCATAAAAAGTTATCGGTTTATGTTCAAAAGTATCCACAATCAGAATAAAAACGAACAAAATAATCCACGACTGCTTCAGTTTCGCCGAATAGTGCGTTCTGGGGAGCTTGGCTTAGGTTAGCAAAGGTTAGCGGTTAGCTTATGTTGCTATGCTAGCGGACCCACATTGGAAATGAAGCGCGACTTTCCGAGGGCTCAATAAAAAAATATAATTGAGCAATCATGGCAAATGAGGGCTGGTTAGCTTCAGAAGGAAGTAAACTATTGGTTAGAAGAGCTTCCAATCACTTGTAAGGCTCCGGCTTGTCTCTGTGGACTGATCAAGTTGGTGCACTTGCAGTCAACACGAGCGAGTGTGGCCAGGGTTGGCAGGTCGTGCATAAATATCCCGGCCAAAGTCAGTGTAAAATGCGCCCGTCAGAAGCCAAAAGTAGCCCAAAGTGTTAGAGTGTTAAAATTGAGACTATTTAAGTATTATATCGCCATCGATTGTTATTGTTGACTTGTAACTCCCGCGGTGGGCCAAGTGAAAAGTAGCCCAAAAACGAAAAACTTTGAAGGAGTTTCAAACAAGCCCAATTTGGAGTGAAAACCGCGAATCTGGCAACCAGGTTTAGATGGTATGTGCAGTATATAAAGAGCTGCAAATTCATATATGTCTCGAGGACGGTATGCCAAAAAGTATATTAACCTAAATATATTTTAGGAAACAGAATAGTCCTATATTACATATATTCTAGTTCTACATTAACTGTTCAAACATTATTCCATTTTTCCCTGTGCAAAAATAAGATTTCGCTACCACAATGCATTACTATTTTGCATAAACCAATCAGCTTCAAGTCGGCATATGACGCCCGCTGACGTTTCTAGGAAGTAAACAGGAAACTAACGAGCTAACTGTGAATGTCTTTGGACTGGCTTGATCAAATTTGACAATTAAGCCATCTTTTTTTAGTTATATTGTGCTGCATCTAATAAAGTATGGTTAGCAAACGCTTCCTTGTATCCATGTTAACGTTAGTGATTGTATCAATAAATTTACCTTGACAGACCACAAGCTATTACTATTGAGATGTTTGTTTTAGCTAGCTAACTATGAAGCTGCTGTGTAAGTAGCATATCATTACATTTTTATTTTTATTCATCTTCCCCCCTGCACAGTGTCAATGAAAAACAAGGTGACAGGAGAGGTCCGCGTGAGGGCAGTTTGTCATAGGTCTATGAGGAAAAGTGAAAAGCCACATGACTTGAGAGTAGGATCAATGGTTACACACACACACACAAGTGTTTGTGTATATATGTATGTATGTATGTATGTATGTACAAACATGCACTAATCAGTCATAACAATTACTGTTTTTTCGCAAGATATTTAAATATGGCAGTCTGAACTAAAGAAGCAAAAGCAGCCTTAATCCTGTGGTCTTTGCTGAATAAGACTTCCAGGGACTTCACATACAGTTGTTCCTGTTCTGGCAAAACAAAATATCCTGTTCTCACTCAACAAAATATTGGGCGCAGTGGGGGGCGCAAAATTATTCTCATCTATTAATGGGGGGCACGGCAGAAAACGTTTGGGAACCACTCCTTTAATGTATAAGTGTATAGAAGTGTATAACCACTACATCAGATAACTGCCATAATATAAGCAAAGCTGATTAAATATTGAAGGTGTGGTCATCTCCAATCACACCCTTCACTAATCACATTGACTAAATCTATAGCATCAATAAAACATGGTATTTGGTGCCCAAGCTTTTGCATGTGCCTACATATTTTATCTCTCTACCTTCAGTGAATTAAAGTGGATGTGTACAGTCAACTAATTTGGGAAACTTTACCTGACTTATTTATTTTTGCTCAATTACTGCTGTTCAATAAAATGTTAACAGATATTTTAATATATTTTTTCTCCTTAGATGGTGTTAAAACACTCGAGCCCTGTCATTTTGGTGAGCACCCATTGCTCCTGTGTGGCAGGATGTGCCCTGTGCAATCATTTGGTTGCCCTTCTTTATCAGACTGCACACTATTCTCAGCTAGATATTCCTGCTGTACCCCCAGTCCAAAGCTGCACAGACACCGAGCAGCGAGTTACCTAGCATGTCAGTTTGTATGTCACATGTATGTTCATCCATATGTAGCCACCATTAAAACAGTGCTAAATGTGTCCCTACTTTTAGGGTGTGAAGCCGGGACCCGTTGGAGAAATGGAGGTTCGAAAACCAAGGAATTCAACTGCTGACTGTGTGAGGTTATATATATATATATATATATATATAGGTTATATATATATATATATATATATATATATATATATATATATATATATATATATATATATATATATATATATATATATATATAAGTTATCTTTTAAACCTTATATTCAACATCTAATTAAAAAGCTTAGACTTTTGTTAGGTTTTTATTATAGAAATAAATCTTGTTTTTCTTTTATTGTAAAAAAGAAGTTAGTTGAAGCAACGTTCATGCCTGTATTAGATTATGGAGATATTTTGTATATGAATGCTCCTGTGCACTGTTTGAGCATACTGGACAGTGTGTATCATAGTGCTTTGCGATTTATAACAAACTGTCGACCTCTTACTCATCATTGTTTGTTATACACAAAAGTGAATTGGACTTTGTTGCAGGCACGACGTTTTGCACATTGGTATGTTTTTATTTACAAAGCACTAATTGGGAATTTGCCTAATTATTTATGTTGTCTTCTGAATAGAAGGCAAAGTCTGCTCAGTCTTCGTTCGAGTGAGTTTTTGCAACTTGCTGTTCCTAGAGCTCGAACAGAGCTAGGAAAGACTGCTTTTAGTTTTGCTGCTCCATACACATGGAACCGGTTACAGGCTGATATAAAAATCAAGGACCTTGTTTCTTTGAACAGATTTAAGACTCTGATAAAATCAGTCAGGTCCAGATCATCTGTGTGTGCGTGTTTTAATAAATTTTATGTGAGATTTTGAATGTATCTTGAATGTTGTAATTTGTGCTGCTGCTCGGTCTCTCTTGGCCAGGTCTCTCTTGTAAAAGGGATCTTGTATCTCAAGGGACTAACCTGGTTAAATAAAGGCAAATAAAAAAATAAAAAAATATTACCTTTGATCCATGTGATGTGTAATGAAGTTTAGATTATATTGTGGCAGTAATTTGATTTAATGGTTATACACGTTTTTGCTTTTAATATTTTTCAGAAGTTCACATTATAAAGCGTTTGGATGGAGAAATGCCCAATGTTGCCATGCTAAGAGTGTCAGAGGTCTATAAGAAGTTTTAGTCCTGTAATTGCCCCTCTGGTTACAACAATGGGCATGTGAACTGCAGTCCCATTAGTTGAATGTGCTTTTGGGCCTGTAGAGGCAGGGAGTGTGGTTTCATTCCATCATAAGCCAGCAGCAGTGAGAGAAATTGTGAACATCCCAGGTGCCCCCACTGAAGCACCCCTTGCTATCCAAAACTATAGGCTGGGACGATGAGAATGTGCGTATGTTTTGTGAGAAGAGGAAGAAGTGCATGTTAAGTCCCTGGAAGTGTGATTGAGCATGGGCCAGAGGATTGAAGCTGCAACACAGGAGCAGAGTTGATGTGAAGAATGGCATGGTCTGAGAAAGATGAGAGTAACATGTACAGCAGGCATGTGAAACATAGGGCCCGCGGGCCGGACCCGTCCCGTTGGATTATTTAATACGGCCCGGCATAAATTTCTGAGTATGTCAAAAAATGAAGCAAGTCTCTAGCTCATTTCTATCAAAAGTTGTGATTTTTAAAAAATGAATACAAATCAAATGCTCTCTCTGGTCGCTAGAGGGCAGTAAATGACAGCATGCAGCACTGACACGAGTTAAAGCTTCAGTCAAAGGATGCAATTCCGCTATGAAGCGATTCTGCTATGAAGGATAAATTTGGGTCCGTGGAAATGAATACGTTTTATCAATATCTCGTGCCAGGTTACCCCAAATTAACAGCCATGGCTGCATAAGTTCTATCCATGTTTGGGACTACTTATCTTTGTGAACAGGTGTTCTCTGTAATGAACAATAATAAAACAAAGCAGCGCTCAAGGTTAACAAATAAACACTTGAATGACATTGTTAAATGTGCTGCTACTCAGGATTTGACACCTAATATCGATGCACTTGTGAAGGCAAAAAGATGCCAAGTTACAGGAGCCAGCAGCAGCAAGTAGACTGCAGGAATGCAGTGAGAGAGAGAGAAAAAAAGTGTGATGACACGAAATTTGTTTGCACTCATGAATACAGATAATTAAAAATAAGATTCATCTGGTTTCATATTAAAGATAATTAATATTGTGCAGTATGTTCTCAGCTTCAGTAGGCCCAGCCTAGTAGTTTGATCTGATGTAGTCTAATTTTATTACCCATGCACTGCTATAACTTTTATTTGTATTTCTTTTTTTATTTATTTCAAAGCAGTATGACTATTAAGGCGAAAATATTTTTTTCATAGCTCCCACTTGAGTTTGTTAATGTGGTGAGTTGCTTCAGGTATAAAACTGCATTCACTCAACTGTTAAAATAAACCAGTTGTTAACACATTCACCGTCAAACATGAAAATCTTTTTTTTTTCATTGTTTTAATGTGTTGTGCTTAGAAAAGATCCCTTTTCATCCATGATTATAATATGTAGGGTAGGCTAAAAATGTAGGCTGAATGATAAAGCATAGTACTGAAAAATAAAGCTAAATATTTGGAGTTGATTTGTAGTTACTGATCCGGCTCACCTGAGAACAGAAGGTCTGGATCCGGCCCCACAGCCAAACTGAGTTTGACATGCCTGATCTACACGTTTCCATGAGGCAAACCATGTTCGAGGACATACTTCTGCAGAGAATTTGGCAGAGAGAATCTACAGGGGAACTGTCCAGACCAAGGACATGAGGGGAGGAATTCATATGGAGCCAGTTGCAGTTCAAGAGTACTGCATTCTGAAAAATGTGAATTATTCACCATGTGGGTTTGTCATTCACCCTGATGCTCCATGGCTGGGTTGTTCCCCTGATGGAGTAATCTTCGATCCCTCTGAGAATCCACCATTTGGACTCTTAGAAGTCAAATGCCCCAACATTCAGAGTTATGTGGACTGCCCCTATCTGAAAATGTCAAGCGGTGCTTTGAAACTTCGGAGGCAACACAAGTACTGCTGGCAAGTTCAGGGACAGATCCTCTTGACTGGTTTAGAATGGTGTGATTTTGTTGTGTGTGCTCAGGAGGACACACTAGTTGAGCGAGTTTACAAAAATCAAGAAGTGATGCACACCATTAGAGAAAAAGCGGATCATTTTTTCTTTTACCATTACATACAAAAGTGTTTGCAGTAAAACATAAATACAATGATTACCTGTATAGTGTCAGATTAATTATCTGTTGTTCATTAAGAAGTGATTTGTTTGTTTTTTCTGTCAATGGATTAATTCCACTGTTTTTATGTCTTCCTTTAAGTGCAGACATAAAAAAAATATGAGAAGGATTTTTGATTCTCCAAGCCAAGGTTTATTACAGCAGGTTATTAAGACCAGTAATAATAAAGCATCAAAACATATTTACATATTTTCGATATTTAAATGCATACATTCTAAAATTTGCTCCATGTCTTTACAAGTGGTCCATTCTGATAGTTCACAAGCAGACAAGATACAGTAAATAGCTGATTTATGCTGCCTGAAATAGACATGGGGATGACGGTGTCAAACAATTTGTGCTCCTTTACTCGTCGGATGCACCGTTCAACATGTACCCTGAGCCTGGCTACGGACTGTGTGTGTTTTACGTCATGTGCAGACATTCGTGTGCACCTTTTCAGGAAAACTGGCCTGTGGATCTTACATGGTACAAGATCGTCTACCAGGAAGCCCTTATCCACCATTATTGCCATGTCAGGGGTAAGTAGAGGAATAATTCCTGACTGTCTGAACATCTCCCTGTCACTAATAGACCCAGCATAGAGTCCAGACACAAAGGTTATGGCACTATGGGGTGCCATTCCAATTAAGAAAGTAGGTTTGGAGTTGGTGACCCGTATCATCTGATGTGTTGCAGGTTCAATCAGTTCCCAGAAGGCCATCAGGTGGTTGTAGGTTGCAAACCTGCAAAGACAGTAGATGGATTATTAAGATACACTGATCAAAAACGAATCAGTCATATCCAGTATTTTTGTTCAGAAGCTCATCTTTTTAGATCATTTTAACTCTATTGTGCACACATTCCAGGCGGACATTTTAAAAATTCCTCAGATTCCCGACATAGTCCACTATAAAACTAGATATCTCAGGTTGTACATATAGGGAAATGATAATTCATGGCTCAAACTGAAGTAGACAGTTGGGGGAACATATTGATTCACTTCAATACCATATTCCTTGGTTTGTTTTATTTTAGAACCTCTATTACAGATGCTAATATGCCAGGAATGTCAGACAGGGTTCCCACACCTTGGTTAACATAAAATTCAAGGACCTTTCAATGACTTTCCAGGACCAACTTCCTCAAATTCAAGGACAGCACCTGCCAGCATTTACCTACTCTTACCCCTGAATATGTTATCAAAAAACGATGTTAATACAACGCAAATTCAAAAGACTGAATGTCATTTCAAGCCATGCATCCTGAAATTTTCTGTGCATGACTGGCAATTTAGCAATGCACATCTGAGATGACGACATTCACGTAAAATGGCTATAGTTGTTGAAGGATCAACAACTACCTACAGGAAACACTTGCTTTCGGTGCTGAACAAACAAACAAATTTCTCTACAGGAGAATGACAAAACTTTGCCAAGTAAAAGTCAGCATAGGCCCTGTAGAATCAATGTAATTTTAAATGAACTTGTGCTGGCAAAATAATGACACGTTGACAGTAGACAAATAATAATAATAATAACAATAATACACATATGCATATACACATACAGTACATACATAAAACAGAGGAGCAAAGCCATATAATGAGATTAGAACTATAGATTTCTAGAGAAATCTGGCGTGAGATGATTCTAGCATAGTTTTTAAATCTACTTAATAAAGAATAATATTCATTCATAAAGAGAACAGCCTTTTAACCACTCCACTTATGGTAGTGAATTTATGGAATCAGAGAAATTCGAACTGAAGTATAATGGTATCAAAAGAAAGAAGTTTGAGATTAATCCAGTTTCTAGTGTCCATGCAAAAACTTTGTAAATATTGAGATGGAAAAACATATGCTCCTGGGATTCATCTTCTGACTTAAAAAAGGTCCATTAATCCACATCAAGTTTAACTCTTCTTTCAAGAAACATGGCTACAGGATATATCTTATTTATTATTTTGAAATGAGTCTCTTTTACTTTAGAAGACATGAGCCATTTGACAAGCCTTTGTGGTTTTATAATTTTTATTAGGATGTTTCTTGAAAGAATATCTATTATATCTTTTGTCTCATACCATCAGTGATAATCTTGTTATTACACTTGAACTCAACAGTCATTCACTTTTAACATGGGCATCGAAACAGTCAACTCTGAATATAAAATGTTAAAGGAATCACTTTGCAGACTTTCTTTAAATCTTTATAACAACTCATATCAGATCATATTTTTTCAACAAAGGATGAGAAATTTAAAACATCATGGCAATCTTTTTCATAGCAATCTTTTGTAAATATTGACTTCCTTACCAACTGTGCCCTATTATTCTGTGACCGCGGTCTTCATCCATGTGAAATTTCAAACCCTCTAAAATATTCAAGGACCGTCAAGGACGGCTGTCTTTTATGCCTGTTTTCAAAAACTTTCCAGGGCCTTGAACTTATTTTTTCAGATTCACAAACTTTCAAGGATTTCAAGGACCCGTGGGAACCCTGTAGGCCTATGATATGATATTTATGTCCAATATAGTCCGACAGGCTATGCCAAGCTACCGTAGCCAACTCCGGTAGCATCCGACACGATACAGAGTACTCCAGCACTCAAAAGCTCCAATACTGTCTATAATCTAATGTTTAGTATTAGAATATATATTTTGTACAATATCGCTTATGAAAAATTATCAATTTTTACTCACGTGTACACTGAGTCGCGTCGTAGCGGGTGTACGGTCTCACTTCCGGGTTGGCGAAAATGCCGAAAATTGCTCATATATTCCATAAAAAGTTATCGGTTTATGTTCAAAAGTATCCACAATCAGAATAAAAACGAACAAAATAATCCACGACTGCTTCAGTTTCGCCGAATAGTGCGTTCTGGGGAGCTTGGCTTAGGTTAGCAAAGGTTAGCGGTTAGCTTATGTTGCTATGCTAGCGGACCCACATTGGAAATGAAGCGCGACTTTCCGAGGGCTCAATAAAAAAATATAATTGAGCATCCATGGCCAATGAGGGCTGGTTAGCTTCAGAAGGAAGTAAACTATTGGTTAGAAGAGCTTCCAATCACTTGTAAGGCTCCGGCTTGTCTCTGTGGACTGATCAAGTTGGTGCACTTGCAGTCAACACGAGCGAGTGTGGCCAGGGTTGGCAGGTCGTGCATAAATATCCCGGCCAAAGTCAGTGTAAAATGCGCCCGTCAGAAGCCAAAAGTAGCCCAAAGTGTTAGAGTGTTAAAATTGAGACTATTTAAGTATTATATCGCCATCGATTGTTATTGTTGACTTGTAAGTCCCGCGGTGGGCCAAGTGAAAAGTAGCCCAAAAACGAAAAACTTTGAAGGAGTTTCAAACAAGCCCAATTTGGAGTGAAAACCGCGAATCTGGCAACCAGGTTTAGATGGTATGTGCAGTATATAAAGAGCTGCAAATTCATATATGTCTCGAGGACGGTATGCCAAAAAGTATATTAATCTAAATATATTTTAGGAAACAGATTAGTCCTATATTACATATATTCTAGTTCTACATTAACTGTTCAAACATTATTCCATTTTTCCCTGTGCAAAAATAAGATTTCGCTACCACAATGCATTACTATTTTGCATAAACCAATCAGCTTCAAGTCGGCATATGACGCCCGCTGACGTTTCTAGGAAGTAAACAGGAAACTAACGAGCTAACTGTGAATGTCTTTGGACTGGCTTGATCAAATTTGACAATTAAGCCATCTTTTTTTAGTTATATTGTGCTGCATCTAATAAAGTATGGTTAGCAAACGCTTCCTTGTATCCATGTTAACGTTAGTGATTGTATCAATAAATTTACCTTGACAGACCACAAGCTATTACTTACTATTGAGATGTTTGTTTTAGCTAGCTAACTATGAAGCTGCTGTGTAAGTAGCATATCATTACATTTTTATTTTTATTCATCTTCCCCCCTGCACAGTGTCAATGAAAAACAAGGTGACAGGAGAGGTCCGCGTGAGGGCAGTTTGTCATAGGTCTATGAGGAAAAGTGAAAAGCCACATGACTTGAGAGTAGGATCAATGGTTACACACACACACACACACAAGTGTTTGTGTATATATGTATGTATGTATGTATGTACAAACATGCACTAATCAGTCATAACAATTACTGTTTTTTCGCAAGATATTTAAATATGGCAGTCTGAACTAAAGAAGCAAAAGCAGCCTTAATCCTGTGGTCTTTGCTGAATAAGACTTCCAGGGACTTCACATACAGTTGTTCCTGTTCTGGCAAAACAAAATATCCTGTTCTCACTCAACAAAATATTGGGCGCAGTGGGGGGCGCAAAATTATTCTCATCTATTAATGGGGGGCACGGCAGAAAACGTTTGGGAACCACTCCTTTAATGTATAAGTGTATAGAAGTGTATAACCACTACATCAGATTACTGCCATAATATAAGCAAAGCTGATTAAATATTGAAGGTGTGGTCATCTCCAATCACACCCTTCACTAATCACATTGACTAAATCTATAGCATCAATAAAACATGGTATTTGGTGCCCAAGCTTTTGCATGTGCCTACATATTTTATCTCTCTACCTTCAGTGAATTAAAGTGGATGTGTACAGTCAACTAATTTGGGAAACTTTACCTGACTTATTTATTTTTGCTCAATTACTGCTGTTCAATAAAATGTTAACAGATATTTTAATATATTTTTTCTCCTTAGATGGTGTTAAAACACTCGAGCCCTGTCATTTTGGTGAGCACCCATTGCTCCTGTGTGGCAGGATGTGCCCTGTGCAATCATTTGGTTGCCCTTCTTTATCAGACTGCACACTATTCTCAGCTAGATATTCCTGCTGTACCCCCAGTCCAAAGCTGCACAGACACCGAGCAGCGAGTTACCTAGCATGTCAGTTTGTATGTCACATGTATGTTCATCCATATGTAGCCACCATTAAAACAGTGCTAAATGTGTCCCTACTTTTAGGGTGTGAAGCCGGGACCCGTTGGAGAAATGGAGGTTCGAAAACCAAGGAATTCAACTGCTGACTGTGTGAGGTTATATATATATATATATATATATATATATATAAGTTATCTTTTAAACCTTATATTCAACATCTAATTAAAAAGCTTAGACTTTTGTTAGGTTTTTATTATAGAAATAAATCTTGTTTTTCTTTTATTGTAAAAAAGAAGTTAGTTGAAGCAACGTTCATGCCTGTATTAGATTATGGAGATATTTTGTATATGAATGCTCCTGTGCACTGTTTGAGCATACTGGACAGTGTGTATCATAGTGCTTTGCGATTTATAACAAACTGTCGACCTCTTACTCATCACTGTTTGTTATACACAAAAGTGAATTGGACTTTGTTGCAGGCACGACGTTTTGCACATTGGTATGTTTTTATTTACAAAGCACTAATTGGGAATTTGCCTAATTATTTATGTTGTCTTCTGAATAGAAGGCAAAGTCTGCTCAGTCTTCGTTCGAGTGAGTTTTTGCAACTTGCTGTTCCTAGAGCTCGAACAGAGCTAGGAAAGACTGCTTTTAGTTTTGCTGCTCCATACACATGGAACCGGTTACAGGCTGATATAAAAATCAAGGACCTTGTTTCTTTGAACAGATTTAAGACTCTGATAAAATCAGTCAGGTCCAGATCATCTGTGTGTGCGTGTTTTAATAAATTTTATGTGAGATTTTGAATGTATCTTGAATGTTGTAATTTGTGCTGCTGCTCGGTCTCTCTTGGCCAGGTCTCTCTTGTAAAAGGGATCTTGTATCTCAAGGGACTAACCTGGTTAAATAAAGGCAAATAAAAAAATAAAAAAATATTACCTTTGATCCATGTGATGTGTAATGAAGTTTAGATTATATTGTGGCAGTAATTTGATTTAATGGTTATACACGTTTTTGCTTTTAATATTTTTCAGAAGTTCACATTATAAAGCGTTTGGATGGAGAAATGCCCAATGTTGCCATGCTAAGAGTGTCAGAGGTCTATAAGAAGTTTTAGTCCTGTAATTGCCCCTCTGGTTACAACAATGGGCATGTGAACTGCAGTCCCATTAGTTGAATGTGCTTTTGGGCCTGTAGAGGCAGGGAGTGTGGTTTCATTCCATCATAAGCCAGCAGCAGTGAGAGAAATTGTGAACATCCCAGGTGCCCCCACTGAAGCACCCCTTGCTATCCAAAACTATAGGCTGGGACGATGAGAATGTGCGTATGTTTTGTGAGAAGAGGAAGAAGTGCATGTTAAGTCCCTGGAAGTGTGATTGAGCATGGGCCAGAGGATTGAAGCTGCAACACAGGAGCAGAGTTGATGTGAAGAATGGCATGGTCTGAGAAAGATGAGAGTAACATGTACAGCAGGCATGTGAAACATAGGGCCCGCGGGCCGGACCCGTCCCGTTGGATTATTTAATACGGCCCGGCATAAATTTCTGAGTATGTCAAAAAATGAAGCAAGTCTCTAGCTCATTTCTATCAAAAGTTGTGATTTTTAAAAAATGAATACAAATCAAATGCTCTCTCTGGTCGCTAGAGGGCAGTAAATGACAGCATGCAGCACTGACACGAGTTAAAGCTTCAGTCAAAGGATGCAATTCCGCTATGAAGCGATTCTGCTATGAAGGATAAATTTGGGTCCGTGGAAATGAATACGTTTTATCAATATCTCGTGCCAGGTTACCCCAAATTAACAGCCATGGCTGCATAAGTTCTATCCATGTTTGGGACTACTTATCTTTGTGAACAGGTGTTCTCTGTAATGAACAATAATAAAACAAAGCAGCGCTCAAGGTTAACAAATAAACACTTGAATGACATTGTTAAATGTGCTGCTACTCAGGATTTGACACCTAATATCGATGCACTTGTGAAGGCAAAAAGATGCCAAGTTACAGGAGCCAGCAGCAGCAAGTAGACTGCAGGAATGCAGTGAGAGAGAGAGAAAAAAAGTGTGATGACACGAAATTTGTTTGCACTCATGAATACAGATCATTAAAAATAAGATTCATCTGGTTTCATATTAAAGATAATTAATATTGTGCAGTATGTTCTCAGCTTCAGTAGGCCCAGCCTAGTAGTTTGATCTGATGTAGTCTAATTTTATTACCCATGCACTGCTATAACTTTTATTTGTATTTCTTTTTTTATTTATTTCAAAGCAGTATGACTATTAAGGCGAAAATATTTTTTTCATAGCTCCCACTTGAGTTTGTTAATGTGGTGAGTTGCTTCAGGTATAAAACTGCATTCACTCAACTGTTAAAATAAACCAGTTGTTAACACATTCACCGTCAAACATGAAAATCTTTTTTTTTTCATTGTTTTAATGTGTTGTGCTTAGAAAAGATCCCTTTTCATCCATGATTATAATATGTAGGGTAGGCTAAAAATGTAGGCTGAATGATAAAGCATAGTACTGAAAAATAAAGCTAAATATTTGGAGTTGATTTGTAGTTACTGATCCGGCTCACCTGAGAACAGAAGGTCTGGATCCGGCCCCACAGCCAAACTGAGTTTGACATGCCTGATCTACACGTTTCCATGAGGCAAACCATGTTCGAGGACATACTTCTGCAGAGAATTTGGCAGAGAGAATCTACAGGGGAACTGTCCAGACCAAGGACATGAGGGGAGGAATTCATATGGAGCCAGTTGCAGTTCAAGAGTACTGCATTCTGAAAAATGTGAATTATTCACCATGTGGGTTTGTCATTCACCCTGATGCTCCATGGCTGGGTTGTTCCCCTGATGGAGTAATCTTCGATCCCTCTGAGAATCCACCATTTGGACTCTTAGAAGTCAAATGCCCCAACATTCAGAGTTATGTGGACTGCCCCTATCTGAAAATGTCAAGCAGTGCTTTGAAACTTCGGAGGCAACACAAGTACTGCTGGCAAGTTCAGGGACAGATCCTCTTGACTGGTTTAGAATGGTGTGATTTTGTTGTGTGTGCTCAGGAGGACACACTAGTTGAGCGAGTTTACAAAAATCAAGAAGTGATGCACACCATTAGAGAAAAAGCGGATCATTTTTTCTTTTACCATTACATACAAAAGTGTTTGCAGTAAAACATAAATACAATGATTACCTGTATAGTGTCAGATTAATTATCTGTTGTTCATTAAGAAGTGATTTGTTTGTTTTTTCTGTCAATGGATTAATTCCACTGTTTTTATGTCTTCCTTTAAGTGCAGACATAAAAAAAATATGAGAAGGATTTTTGATTCTCCAAGCCAAGGTTTATTACAGCAGGTTATTAAGACCAGTAATAATAAAGCATCAAAACATATTTACATATTTTCGATATTTAAATGCATACATTCTAAAATTTGCTCCATGTCTTTACAAGTGGTCCATTCTGATAGTTCACAAGCAGACAAGATACAGTAAATAGCTGATTTATGCTGCCTGAAATAGACATGGGGATGACGGTGTCAAACAATTTGTGCTCCTTTACTTGTCGGATGCACCGTTCAACATGTACCCTGAGCCTGGCTACGGACTGTGTGTGTTTTACGTCATGTGCAGACATTCGTGTGCACCTTTTCAGGAAAACTGGCCTGTGGATCTTACATGGTACAAGATCGTCTACCAGGAAGCCCTTATCCACCATTATTGCCATGTCATGGGTAAGTAGAGGAATAATTCCTGACTGTCTGAACATCTCCCTGTCACTAATAGACCCAGCATAGAGTCCAGACACAAAGGTTATGGCACTATGGGGTGCCATTCCAATTAAGAAAGTAGGTTTGGAGTTGGTGACCCGTATCATCTGATGTGTTGCAGGTTCAATCAGTTCCCAGAAGGCCATCAGGTGGTTGTAGGTTGCAAACCTGCAAAGACAGTAGATGGATTATTAAGATACACTGATCAAAAACGAATCAGTCATATCCAGTATTTTTGTTCAGAAGCTCATCTTTTTAGATCATTTTAACTCTATTGTGCACACATTCCAGGCGGACATTTTAAAAATTCCTCAGATTCCCGACATAGTCCACTATAAAACTAGATATCTCAGGTTGTACATATAGGGAAATGATAATTCATGGCTCAAACTGAAGTAGACAGTTGGGGGAACATATTGATTCACTTCAATACCATATTCCTTGGTTTGTTTTATTTTAGAACCTCTATTACAGATGCTAATATGCCAGGAATGTCAGACAGGGTTCCCACACCTTGGTTAACATAAAATTCAAGGACCTTTCAATGACTTTCCAGGACCAACTTCCTCAAATTCAAGGACAGCACCTGCCAGCATTTACCTACTCTTACCCCTGAATATGTTATCAAAAAACGATGTTAATACAACGCAAATTCAAAAGACTGAATGTCATTTCAAGCCATGCATCCTGAAATTTTCTGTGCATGACTGGCAATTTAGCAATGCACATCTGAGATGACGACATTCACGTAAAATGGCTATAGTTGTTGAAGGATCAACAACTACCTACAGGAAACACTTGCTTTCGGTGCTGAACAAACAAACAAATTTCTCTACAGGAGAATGACAAAACTTTGCCAAGTAAAAGTCAGCATAGGCCCTGTAGAATCAATGTAATTTTAAATGAACTTGTGCTGGCAAAATAATGACACGTTGACAGTAGACAAATAATAATAATAATAACAATAATACACATATGCATATACACATACAGTACATACATAAAACAGAGGAGCAAAGCCATATAATGAGATTAGAACTATAGATTTCTAGAGAAATCTGGCGTGAGATGATTCTAGCATAGTTTTTAAATCTACTTAATAAAGAATAATATTCATTCATAAAGAGAACAGCCTTTTAACCACTCCACTTATGGTAGTGAATTTATGGAATCAGAGAAATTCGAACTGAAGTATAATGGTATCAAAAGAAAGAAGTTTGAGATTAATCCAGTTTCTAGTGTCCATGCAAAAACTTTGTAAATATTGAGATGGAAAAACATATGCTCCTGGGATTCATCTTCTGACTTAAAAAAGGTCCATTAATCCACATCAAGTTTAACTCTTCTTTCAAGAAACATGGCTACAGGATATATCTTATTTATTATTTTGAAATGAGTCTCTTTTACTTTAGAAGACATGAGCCATTTGACAAGCCTTTGTGGTTTTATAATTTTTATTAGGATGTTTCTTGAAAGAATATCTATTATATCTTTTGTCTCATACCATCAGTGATAATCTTGTTATTACACTTGAACTCAACAGTCATTCACTTTTAACATGGGCATCGAAACAGTCAACTCTGAATATAAAATGTTAAAGGAATCACTTTGCAGACTTTCTTTAAATCTTTATAACAACTCATATCAGATCATATTTTTTCAACAAAGGATGAGAAATTTAAAACATCATGGCAATCTTTTTCATAGCAATCTTTTGTAAATATTGACTTCCTTACCAACTGTGCCCTATTATTCTGTGACCGCGGTCTTCATCCATGTGAAATTTCAAACCCTCTAAAATATTCAAGGACCGTCAAGGACGGCTGTCTTTTATGCCTGTTTTCAAAAACTTTCCAGGGCCTTGAACTTATTTTTTCAGATTCACAAACTTTCAAGGATTTCAAGGACCCGTGGGAACCCTGTAGGCCTATGATATGATATTTATGTCCAATATAGTCCGACAGGCTATGCCAAGCTACCGTAGCCAACTCCGGTAGCATCCGACACGATACAGAGTACTCCAGCACTCAAAAGCTCCAATACTGTCTATAATCTAATGTTTAGTATTAGAATATATATTTTGTACAATATCGCTTATGAAAAATTATCAATTTTTACTCACGTGTACACTGAGTCGCGTCGTAGCGGGTGTACGGTCTCACTTCCGGGTTGGCGAAAATGCCGAAAATTGCTCATATATTCCATAAAAAGTTATCGGTTTATGTTCAAAAGTATCCACAATCAGAATAAAAACGAACAAAATAATCCACGACTGCTTCAGTTTCGCCGAATAGTGCGTTCTGGGGAGCTTGGCTTAGGTTAGCAAAGGTTAGCGGTTAGCTTATGTTGCTATGCTAGCGGACCCACATTGGAAATGAAGCGCGACTTTCCGAGGGCTCAATAAAAAAATATAATTGAGCAATCATGGCAAATGAGGGCTGGTTAGCTTCAGAAGGAAGTAAACTATTGGTTAGAAGAGCTTCCAATCACTTGTAAGGCTCCGGCTTGTCTCTGTGGACTGATCAAGTTGGTGCACTTGCAGTCAACACGAGCGAGTGTGGCCAGGGTTGGCAGGTCGTGCATAAATATCCCGGCCAAAGTCAGTGTAAAATGCGCCCGTCAGAAGCCAAAAGTAGCCCAAAGTGTTAGAGTGTTAAAATTGAGACTATTTAAGTATTATATCGCCATCGATTGTTATTGTTGACTTGTAACTCCCGCGGTGGGCCAAGTGAAAAGTAGCCCAAAAACGAAAAACTTTGAAGGAGTTTCAAACAAGCCCAATTTGGAGTGAAAACCGCGAATCTGGCAACCAGGTTTAGATGGTATGTGCAGTATATAAAGAGCTGCAAATTCATATATGTCTCGAGGACGGTATGCCAAAAAGTATATTAACCTAAATATATTTTAGGAAACAGAATAGTCCTATATTACATATATTCTAGTTCTACATTAACTGTTCAAACATTATTCCATTTTTCCCTGTGCAAAAATAAGATTTCGCTACCACAATGCATTACTATTTTGCATAAACCAATCAGCTTCAAGTCGGCATATGACGCCCGCTGACGTTTCTAGGAAGTAAACAGGAAACTAACGAGCTAACTGTGAATGTCTTTGGACTGGCTTGATCAAATTTGACAATTAAGCCATCTTTTTTTAGTTATATTGTGCTGCATCTAATAAAGTATGGTTAGCAAACGCTTCCTTGTATCCATGTTAACGTTAGTGATTGTATCAATAAATTTACCTTGACAGACCACAAGCTATTACTATTGAGATGTTTGTTTTAGCTAGCTAACTATGAAGCTGCTGTGTAAGTAGCATATCATTACATTTTTATTTTTATTCATCTTCCCCCCTGCACAGTGTCAATGAAAAACAAGGTGACAGGAGAGGTCCGCGTGAGGGCAGTTTGTCATAGGTCTATGAGGAAAAGTGAAAAGCCACATGACTTGAGAGTAGGATCAATGGTTACACACACACACACAAGTGTTTGTGTATATATGTATGTATGTATGTATGTATGTACAAACATGCACTAATCAGTCATAACAATTACTGTTTTTTCGCAAGATATTTAAATATGGCAGTCTGAACTAAAGAAGCAAAAGCAGCCTTAATCCTGTGGTCTTTGCTGAATAAGACTTCCAGGGACTTCACATACAGTTGTTCCTGTTCTGGCAAAACAAAATATCCTGTTCTCACTCAACAAAATATTGGGCGCAGTGGGGGGCGCAAAATTATTCTCATCTATTAATGGGGGGCACGGCAGAAAACGTTTGGGAACCACTCCTTTAATGTATAAGTGTATAGAAGTGTATAACCACTACATCAGATAACTGCCATAATATAAGCAAAGCTGATTAAATATTGAAGGTGTGGTCATCTCCAATCACACCCTTCACTAATCACATTGACTAAATCTATAGCATCAATAAAACATGGTATTTGGTGCCCAAGCTTTTGCATGTGCCTACATATTTTATCTCTCTACCTTCAGTGAATTAAAGTGGATGTGTACAGTCAACTAATTTGGGAAACTTTACCTGACTTATTTATTTTTGCTCAATTACTGCTGTTCAATAAAATGTTAACAGATATTTTAATATATTTTTTCTCCTTAGATGGTGTTAAAACACTCGAGCCCTGTCATTTTGGTGAGCACCCATTGCTCCTGTGTGGCAGGATGTGCCCTGTGCAATCATTTGGTTGCCCTTCTTTATCAGACTGCACACTATTCTCAGCTAGATATTCCTGCTGTACCCCCAGTCCAAAGCTGCACAGACACCGAGCAGCGAGTTACCTAGCATGTCAGTTTGTATGTCACATGTATGTTCATCCATATGTAGCCACCATTAAAACAGTGCTAAATGTGTCCCTACTTTTAGGGTGTGAAGCCGGGACCCGTTGGAGAAATGGAGGTTCGAAAACCAAGGAATTCAACTGCTGACTGTGTGAGGTTATATATATATATATATATATATATAGGTTATATATATATATATATATATATATATATATATATATATATATATATATATATATATATATAAGTTATCTTTTAAACCTTATATTCAACATCTAATTAAAAAGCTTAGACTTTTGTTAGGTTTTTATTATAGAAATAAATCTTGTTTTTCTTTTATTGTAAAAAAGAAGTTAGTTGAAGCAACGTTCATGCCTGTATTAGATTATGGAGATATTTTGTATATGAATGCTCCTGTGCACTGTTTGAGCATACTGGACAGTGTGTATCATAGTGCTTTGCGATTTATAACAAACTGTCGACCTCTTACTCATCATTGTTTGTTATACACAAAAGTGAATTGGACTTTGTTGCAGGCACGACGTTTTGCACATTGGTATGTTTTTATTTACAAAGCACTAATTGGGAATTTGCCTAATTATTTATGTTGTCTTCTGAATAGAAGGCAAAGTCTGCTCAGTCTTCGTTCGAGTGAGTTTTTGCAACTTGCTGTTCCTAGAGCTCGAACAGAGCTAGGAAAGACTGCTTTTAGATTTGCTGCTCCATACACATGGAACCGGTTACAGGCTGATATAAAAATCAAGGACCTTGTTTCTTTGAACAGATTTAAGACTCTGATAAAATCAGTCAGGTCCAGATCATCTGTGTGTGCGTGTTTTAATAAATTTTATGTGAGATTTTGAATGTATCTTGAATGTTGTAATTTGTGCTGCTGCTCGGTCTCTCTTGGCCAGGTCTCTCTTGTAAAAGGGATCTTGTATCTCAAGGGACTAACCTGGTTAAATAAAGGCAAATAAAAAAATAAAAAAATATTACCTTTGATCCATGTGATGTGTAATGAAGTTTAGATTATATTGTGGCAGTAATTTGATTTAATGGTTATACACGTTTTTGCTTTTAATATTTTTCAGAAGTTCACATTATAAAGCGTTTGGATGGAGAAATGCCCAATGTTGCCATGCTAAGAGTGTCAGAGGTCTATAAGAAGTTTTAGTCCTGTAATTGCCCCTCTGGTTACAACAATGGGCATGTGAACTGCAGTCCCATTAGTTGAATGTGCTTTTGGGCCTGTAGAGGCAGGGAGTGTGGTTTCATTCCATCATAAGCCAGCAGCAGTGAGAGAAATTGTGAACATCCCAGGTGCCCCCACTGAAGCACCCCTTGCTATCCAAAACTATAGGCTGGGACGATGAGAATGTGCGTATGTTTTGTGAGAAGAGGAAGAAGTGCATGTTAAGTCCCTGGAAGTGTGATTGAGCATGGGCCAGAGGATTGAAGCTGCAACACAGGAGCAGAGTTGATGTGAAGAATGGCATGGTCTGAGAAAGATGAGAGTAACATGTACAGCAGGCATGTGAAACATAGGGCCCGCGGGCCGGACCCGTCCCGTTGGATTATTTAATACGGCCCGGCATAAATTTCTGAGTATGTCAAAAAATGAAGCAAGTCTCTAGCTCATTTCTATCAAAAGTTGTGATTTTTAAAAAATGAATACAAATCAAATGCTCTCTCTGGTCGCTAGAGGGCAGTAAATGACAGCATGCAGCACTGACACGAGTTAAAGCTTCAGTCAAAGGATGCAATTCCGCTATGAAGCGATTCTGCTATGAAGGATAAATTTGGGTCCGTGGAAATGAATACGTTTTATCAATATCTCGTGCCAGGTTACCCCAAATTAACAGCCATGGCTGCATAAGTTCTATCCATGTTTGGGACTACTTATCTTTGTGAACAGGTGTTCTCTGTAATGAACAATAATAAAACAAAGCAGCGCTCAAGGTTAACAAATAAACACTTGAATGACATTGTTAAATGTGCTGCTACTCAGGATTTGACACCTAATATCGATGCACTTGTGAAGGCAAAAAGATGCCAAGTTACAGGAGCCAGCAGCAGCAAGTAGACTGCAGGAATGCAGTGAGAGAGAGAGAAAAAAAGTGTGATGACACGAAATTTGTTTGCACTCATGAATACAGATCATTAAAAATAAGATTCATCTGGTTTCATATTAAAGATAATTAATATTGTGCAGTATGTTCTCAGCTTCAGTAGGCCCAGCCTAGTAGTTTGATCTGATGTAGTCTAATTTTATTACCCATGCACTGCTATAACTTTTATTTGTATTTCTTTTTTTATTTATTTCAAAGCAGTATGACTATTAAGGCGAAAATATTTTTTTCATAGCTCCCACTTGAGTTTGTTAATGTGGTGAGTTGCTTCAGGTATAAAACTGCATTCACTCAACTGTTAAAATAAACCAGTTGTTAACACATTCACCGTCAAACATGAAAATCTTTTTTTTTTCATTGTTTTAATGTGTTGTGCTTAGAAAAGATCCCTTTTCATCCATGATTATAATATGTAGGGTAGGCTAAAAATGTAGGCTGAATGATAAAGCATAGTACTGAAAAATAAAGCTAAATATTTGGAGTTGATTTGTAGTTACTGATCCGGCTCACCTGAGAACAGAAGGTCTGGATCCGGCCCCACAGCCAAACTGAGTTTGACATGCCTGATCTACACGTTTCCATGAGGCAAACCATGTTCGAGGACATACTTCTGCAGAGAATTTGGCAGAGAGAATCTACAGGGGAACTGTCCAGACCAAGGACATGAGGGGAGGAATTCATATGGAGCCAGTTGCAGTTCAAGAGTACTGCATTCTGAAAAATGTGAATTATTCACCATGTGGGTTTGTCATTCACCCTGATGCTCCATGGCTGGGTTGTTCCCCTGATGGAGTAATCTTCGATCCCTCTGAGAATCCACCATTTGGACTCTTAGAAGTCAAATGCCCCAACATTCAGAGTTATGTGGACTGCCCCTATCTGAAAATGTCAAGCGGTGCTTTGAAACTTCGGAGGCAACACAAGTACTGCTGGCAAGTTCAGGGACAGATCCTCTTGACTGGTTTAGAATGGTGTGATTTTGTTGTGTGTGCTCAGGAGGACACACTAGTTGAGCGAGTTTACAAAAATCAAGAAGTGATGCACACCATTAGAGAAAAAGCGGATCATTTTTTCTTTTACCATTACATACAAAAGTGTTTGCAGTAAAACATAAATACAATGATTACCTGTATAGTGTCAGATTAATTATCTGTTGTTCATTAAGAAGTGATTTGTTTGTTTTTTCTGTCAATGGATTAATTCCACTGTTTTTATGTCTTCCTTTAAGTGCAGACATAAAAAAAATATGAGAAGGATTTTTGATTCTCCAAGCCAAGGTTTATTACAGCAGGTTATTAAGACCAGTAATAATAAAGCATCAAAACATATTTACATATTTTCGATATTTAAATGCATACATTCTAAAATTTGCTCCATGTCTTTACAAGTGGTCCATTCTGATAGTTCACAAGCAGACAAGATACAGTAAATAGCTGATTTATGCTGCCTGAAATAGACATGGGGATGACGGTGTCAAACAATTTGTGCTCCTTTACTCGTCGGATGCACCGTTCAACATGTACCCTGAGCCTGGCTACGGACTGTGTGTGTTTTACGTCATGTGCAGACATTCGTGTGCACCTTTTCAGGAAAACTGGCCTGTGGATCTTACATGGTACAAGATCGTCTACCAGGAAGCCCTTATCCACCATTATTGCCATGTCAGGGGTAAGTAGAGGAATAATTCCTGACTGTCTGAACATCTCCCTGTCACTAATAGACCCAGCATAGAGTCCAGACACAAAGGTTATGGCACTATGGGGTGCCATTCCAATTAAGAAAGTAGGTTTGGAGTTGGTGACCCGTATCATCTGATGTGTTGCAGGTTCAATCAGTTCCCAGAAGGCCATCAGGTGGTTGTAGGTTGCAAACCTGCAAAGACAGTAGATGGATTATTAAGATACACTGATCAAAAACGAATCAGTCATATCCAGTATTTTTGTTCAGAAGCTCATCTTTTTAGATCATTTTAACTCTATTGTGCACACATTCCAGGCGGACATTTTAAAAATTCCTCAGATTCCCGACATAGTCCACTATAAAACTAGATATCTCAGGTTGTACATATAGGGAAATGATAATTCATGGCTCAAACTGAAGTAGACAGTTGGGGGAACATATTGATTCACTTCAATACCATATTCCTTGGTTTGTTTTATTTTAGAACCTCTATTACAGATGCTAATATGCCAGGAATGTCAGACAGGGTTCCCACACCTTGGTTAACATAAAATTCAAGGACCTTTCAATGACTTTCCAGGACCAACTTCCTCAAATTCAAGGACAGCACCTGCCAGCATTTACCTACTCTTACCCCTGAATATGTTATCAAAAAACGATGTTAATACAACGCAAATTCAAAAGACTGAATGTCATTTCAAGCCATGCATCCTGAAATTTTCTGTGCATGACTGGCAATTTAGCAATGCACATCTGAGATGACGACATTCACGTAAAATGGCTATAGTTGTTGAAGGATCAACAACTACCTACAGGAAACACTTGCTTTCGGTGCTGAACAAACAAACAAATTTCTCTACAGGAGAATGACAAAACTTTGCCAAGTAAAAGTCAGCATAGGCCCTGTAGAATCAATGTAATTTTAAATGAACTTGTGCTGGCAAAATAATGACACGTTGACAGTAGACAAATAATAATAATAATAACAATAATACACATATGCATATACACATACAGTACATACATAAAACAGAGGAGCAAAGCCATATAATGAGATTAGAACTATAGATTTCTAGAGAAATCTGGCGTGAGATGATTCTAGCATAGTTTTTAAATCTACTTAATAAAGAATAATATTCATTCATAAAGAGAACAGCCTTTTAACCACTCCACTTATGGTAGTGAATTTATGGAATCAGAGAAATTCGAACTGAAGTATAATGGTATCAAAAGAAAGAAGTTTGAGATTAATCCAGTTTCTAGTGTCCATGCAAAAACTTTGTAAATATTGAGATGGAAAAACATATGCTCCTGGGATTCATCTTCTGACTTAAAAAAGGTCCATTAATCCACATCAAGTTTAACTCTTCTTTCAAGAAACATGGCTACAGGATATATCTTATTTATTATTTTGAAATGAGTCTCTTTTACTTTAGAAGACATGAGCCATTTGACAAGCCTTTGTGGTTTTATAATTTTTATTAGGATGTTTCTTGAAAGAATATCTATTATATCTTTTGTCTCATACCATCAGTGATAATCTTGTTATTACACTTGAACTCAACAGTCATTCACTTTTAACATGGGCATCGAAACAGTCAACTCTGAATATAAAATGTTAAAGGAATCACTTTGCAGACTTTCTTTAAATCTTTATAACAACTCATATCAGATCATATTTTTTCAACAAAGGATGAGAAATTTAAAACATCATGGCAATCTTTTTCATAGCAATCTTTTGTAAATATTGACTTCCTTACCAACTGTGCCCTATTATTCTGTGACCGCGGTCTTCATCCATGTGAAATTTCAAACCCTCTAAAATATTCAAGGACCGTCAAGGACGGCTGTCTTTTATGCCTGTTTTCAAAAACTTTCCAGGGCCTTGAACTTATTTTTTCAGATTCACAAACTTTCAAGGATTTCAAGGACCCGTGGGAACCCTGTAGGCCTATGATATGATATTTATGTCCAATATAGTCCGACAGGCTATGCCAAGCTACCGTAGCCAACTCCGGTAGCATCCGACACGATACAGAGTACTCCAGCACTCAAAAGCTCCAATACTGTCTATAATCTAATGTTTAGTATTAGAATATATATTTTGTACAATATCGCTTATGAAAAATTATCAATTTTTACTCACGTGTACACTGAGTCGCGTCGTAGCGGGTGTACGGTCTCACTTCCGGGTTGGCGAAAATGCCGAAAATTGCTCATATATTCCATAAAAAGTTATCGGTTTATGTTCAAAAGTATCCACAATCAGAATAAAAACGAACAAAATAATCCACGACTGCTTCAGTTTCGCCGAATAGTGCGTTCTGGGGAGCTTGGCTTAGGTTAGCAAAGGTTAGCGGTTAGCTTATGTTGCTATGCTAGCGGACCCACATTGGAAATGAAGCGCGACTTTCCGAGGGCTCAATAAAAAAATATAATTGAGCATCCATGGCCAATGAGGGCTGGTTAGCTTCAGAAGGAAGTAAACTATTGGTTAGAAGAGCTTCCAATCACTTGTAAGGCTCCGGCTTGTCTCTGTGGACTGATCAAGTTGGTGCACTTGCAGTCAACACGAGCGAGTGTGGCCAGGGTTGGCAGGTCGTGCATAAATATCCCGGCCAAAGTCAGTGTAAAATGCGCCCGTCAGAAGCCAAAAGTAGCCCAAAGTGTTAGAGTGTTAAAATTGAGACTATTTAAGTATTATATCGCCATCGATTGTTATTGTTGACTTGTAACTCCCGCGGTGGGCCAAGTGAAAAGTAGCCCAAAAACGAAAAACTTTGAAGGAGTTTCAAACAAGCCCAATTTGGAGTGAAAACCGCGAATCTGGCAACCAGGTTTAGATGGTATGTGCAGTATATAAAGAGCTGCAAATTCATATATGTCTCGAGGACGGTATGCCAAAAAGTATATTAATCTAAATATATTTTAGGAAACAGATTAGTCCTATATTACATATATTCTAGTTCTACATTAACTGTTCAAACATTATTCCATTTTTCCCTGTGCAAAAATAAGATTTCGCTACCACAATGCATTACTATTTTGCATAAACCAATCAGCTTCAAGTCGGCATATGACGCCCGCTGACGTTTCTAGGAAGTAAACAGGAAACTAACGAGCTAACTGTGAATGTCTTTGGACTGGCTTGATCAAATTTGACAATTAAGCCATCTTTTTTTAGTTATATTGTGCTGCATCTAATAAAGTATGGTTAGCAAACGCTTCCTTGTATCCATGTTAACGTTAGTGATTGTATCAATAAATTTACCTTGACAGACCACAAGCTATTACTTACTATTGAGATGTTTGTTTTAGCTAGCTAACTATGAAGCTGCTGTGTAAGTAGCATATCATTACATTTTTATTTTTATTCATCTTCCCCCCTGCACAGTGTCAATGAAAAACAAGGTGACAGGAGAGGTCCGCGTGAGGGCAGTTTGTCATAGGTCTATGAGGAAAAGTGAAAAGCCACATGACTTGAGAGTAGGATCAATGGTTACACACACACACACACACAAGTGTTTGTGTATATATGTATGTATGTATGTATGTACAAACATGCACTAATCAGTCATAACAATTACTGTTTTTTCGCAAGATATTTAAATATGGCAGTCTGAACTAAAGAAGCAAAAGCAGCCTTAATCCTGTGGTCTTTGCTGAATAAGACTTCCAGGGACTTCACATACAGTTGTTCCTGTTCTGGCAAAACAAAATATCCTGTTCTCACTCAACAAAATATTGGGCGCAGTGGGGGGCGCAAAATTATTCTCATCTATTAATGGGGGGCACGGCAGAAAACGTTTGGGAACCACTCCTTTAATGTATAAGTGTATAGAAGTGTATAACCACTACATCAGATTACTGCCATAATATAAGCAAAGCTGATTAAATATTGAAGGTGTGGTCATCTCCAATCACACCCTTCACTAATCACATTGACTAAATCTATAGCATCAATAAAACATGGTATTTGGTGCCCAAGCTTTTGCATGTGCCTACATATTTTATCTCTCTACCTTCAGTGAATTAAAGTGGATGTGTACAGTCAACTAATTTGGGAAACTTTACCTGACTTATTTATTTTTGCTCAATTACTGCTGTTCAATAAAATGTTAACAGATATTTTAATATATTTTTTCTCCTTAGATGGTGTTAAAACACTCGAGCCCTGTCATTTTGGTGAGCACCCATTGCTCCTGTGTGGCAGGATGTGCCCTGTGCAATCATTTGGTTGCCCTTCTTTATCAGACTGCACACTATTCTCAGCTAGATATTCCTGCTGTACCCCCAGTCCAAAGCTGCACAGACACCGAGCAGCGAGTTACCTAGCATGTCAGTTTGTATGTCACATGTATGTTCATCCATATGTAGCCACCATTAAAACAGTGCTAAATGTGTCCCTACTTTTAGGGTGTGAAGCCGGGACCCGTTGGAGAAATGGAGGTTCGAAAACCAAGGAATTCAACTGCTGACTGTGTGAGGTTATATATATATATATATATATATATATATATAAGTTATCTTTTAAACCTTATATTCAACATCTAATTAAAAAGCTTAGACTTTTGTTAGGTTTTTATTATAGAAATAAATCTTGTTTTTCTTTTATTGTAAAAAAGAAGTTAGTTGAAGCAACGTTCATGCCTGTATTAGATTATGGAGATATTTTGTATATGAATGCTCCTGTGCACTGTTTGAGCATACTGGACAGTGTGTATCATAGTGCTTTGCGATTTATAACAAACTGTCGACCTCTTACTCATCACTGTTTGTTATACACAAAAGTGAATTGGACTTTGTTGCAGGCACGACGTTTTGCACATTGGTATGTTTTTATTTACAAAGCACTAATTGGGAATTTGCCTAATTATTTATGTTGTCTTCTGAATAGAAGGCAAAGTCTGCTCAGTCTTCGTTCGAGTGAGTTTTTGCAACTTGCTGTTCCTAGAGCTCGAACAGAGCTAGGAAAGACTGCTTTTAGTTTTGCTGCTCCATACACATGGAACCGGTTACAGGCTGATATAAAAATCAAGGACCTTGTTTCTTTGAACAGATTTAAGACTCTGATAAAATCAGTCAGGTCCAGATCATCTGTGTGTGCGTGTTTTAATAAATTTTATGTGAGATTTTGAATGTATCTTGAATGTTGTAATTTGTGCTGCTGCTCGGTCTCTCTTGGCCAGGTCTCTCTTGTAAAAGGGATCTTGTATCTCAAGGGACTAACCTGGTTAAATAAAGGCAAATAAAAAAATAAAAAAATATTACCTTTGATCCATGTGATGTGTAATGAAGTTTAGATTATATTGTGGCAGTAATTTGATTTAATGGTTATACACGTTTTTGCTTTTAATATTTTTCAGAAGTTCACATTATAAAGCGTTTGGATGGAGAAATGCCCAATGTTGCCATGCTAAGAGTGTCAGAGGTCTATAAGAAGTTTTAGTCCTGTAATTGCCCCTCTGGTTACAACAATGGGCATGTGAACTGCAGTCCCATTAGTTGAATGTGCTTTTGGGCCTGTAGAGGCAGGGAGTGTGGTTTCATTCCATCATAAGCCAGCAGCAGTGAGAGAAATTGTGAACATCCCAGGTGCCCCCACTGAAGCACCCCTTGCTATCCAAAACTATAGGCTGGGACGATGAGAATGTGCGTATGTTTTGTGAGAAGAGGAAGAAGTGCATGTTAAGTCCCTGGAAGTGTGATTGAGCATGGGCCAGAGGATTGAAGCTGCAACACAGGAGCAGAGTTGATGTGAAGAATGGCATGGTCTGAGAAAGATGAGAGTAACATGTACAGCAGGCATGTGAAACATAGGGCCCGCGGGCCGGACCCGTCCCGTTGGATTATTTAATACGGCCCGGCATAAATTTCTGAGTATGTCAAAAAATGAAGCAAGTCTCTAGCTCATTTCTATCAAAAGTTGTGATTTTTAAAAAATGAATACAAATCAAATGCTCTCTCTGGTCGCTAGAGGGCAGTAAATGACAGCATGCAGCACTGACACGAGTTAAAGCTTCAGTCAAAGGATGCAATTCCGCTATGAAGCGATTCTGCTATGAAGGATAAATTTGGGTCCGTGGAAATGAATACGTTTTATCAATATCTCGTGCCAGGTTACCCCAAATTAACAGCCATGGCTGCATAAGTTCTATCCATGTTTGGGACTACTTATCTTTGTGAACAGGTGTTCTCTGTAATGAACAATAATAAAACAAAGCAGCGCTCAAGGTTAACAAATAAACACTTGAATGACATTGTTAAATGTGCTGCTACTCAGGATTTGACACCTAATATCGATGCACTTGTGAAGGCAAAAAGATGCCAAGTTACAGGAGCCAGCAGCAGCAAGTAGACTGCAGGAATGCAGTGAGAGAGAGAGAAAAAAAGTGTGATGACACGAAATTTGTTTGCACTCATGAATACAGATCATTAAAAATAAGATTCATCTGGTTTCATATTAAAGATAATTAATATTGTGCAGTATGTTCTCAGCTTCAGTAGGCCCAGCCTAGTAGTTTGATCTGATGTAGTCTAATTTTATTACCCATGCACTGCTATAACTTTTATTTGTATTTCTTTTTTTATTTATTTCAAAGCAGTATGACTATTAAGGCGAAAATATTTTTTTCATAGCTCCCACTTGAGTTTGTTAATGTGGTGAGTTGCTTCAGGTATAAAACTGCATTCACTCAACTGTTAAAATAAACCAGTTGTTAACACATTCACCGTCAAACATGAAAATCTTTTTTTTTTCATTGTTTTAATGTGTTGTGCTTAGAAAAGATCCCTTTTCATCCATGATTATAATATGTAGGGTAGGCTAAAAATGTAGGCTGAATGATAAAGCATAGTACTGAAAAATAAAGCTAAATATTTGGAGTTGATTTGTAGTTACTGATCCGGCTCACCTGAGAACAGAAGGTCTGGATCCGGCCCCACAGCCAAACTGAGTTTGACATGCCTGATCTACACGTTTCCATGAGGCAAACCATGTTCGAGGACATACTTCTGCAGAGAATTTGGCAGAGAGAATCTACAGGGGAACTGTCCAGACCAAGGACATGAGGGGAGGAATTCATATGGAGCCAGTTGCAGTTCAAGAGTACTGCATTCTGAAAAATGTGAATTATTCACCATGTGGGTTTGTCATTCACCCTGATGCTCCATGGCTGGGTTGTTCCCCTGATGGAGTAATCTTCGATCCCTCTGAGAATCCACCATTTGGACTCTTAGAAGTCAAATGCCCCAACATTCAGAGTTATGTGGACTGCCCCTATCTGAAAATGTCAAGCAGTGCTTTGAAACTTCGGAGGCAACACAAGTACTGCTGGCAAGTTCAGGGACAGATCCTCTTGACTGGTTTAGAATGGTGTGATTTTGTTGTGTGTGCTCAGGAGGACACACTAGTTGAGCGAGTTTACAAAAATCAAGAAGTGATGCACACCATTAGAGAAAAAGCGGATCATTTTTTCTTTTACCATTACATACAAAAGTGTTTGCAGTAAAACATAAATACAATGATTACCTGTATAGTGTCAGATTAATTATCTGTTGTTCATTAAGAAGTGATTTGTTTGTTTTTTCTGTCAATGGATTAATTCCACTGTTTTTATGTCTTCCTTTAAGTGCAGACATAAAAAAAATATGAGAAGGATTTTTGATTCTCCAAGCCAAGGTTTATTACAGCAGGTTATTAAGACCAGTAATAATAAAGCATCAAAACATATTTACATATTTTCGATATTTAAATGCATACATTCTAAAATTTGCTCCATGTCTTTACAAGTGGTCCATTCTGATAGTTCACAAGCAGACAAGATACAGTAAATAGCTGATTTATGCTGCCTGAAATAGACATGGGGATGACGGTGTCAAACAATTTGTGCTCCTTTACTTGTCGGATGCACCGTTCAACATGTACCCTGAGCCTGGCTACGGACTGTGTGTGTTTTACGTCATGTGCAGACATTCGTGTGCACCTTTTCAGGAAAACTGGCCTGTGGATCTTACATGGTACAAGATCGTCTACCAGGAAGCCCTTATCCACCATTATTGCCATGTCATGGGTAAGTAGAGGAATAATTCCTGACTGTCTGAACATCTCCCTGTCACTAATAGACCCAGCATAGAGTCCAGACACAAAGGTTATGGCACTATGGGGTGCCATTCCAATTAAGAAAGTAGGTTTGGAGTTGGTGACCCGTATCATCTGATGTGTTGCAGGTTCAATCAGTTCCCAGAAGGCCATCAGGTGGTTGTAGGTTGCAAACCTGCAAAGACAGTAGATGGATTATTAAGATACACTGATCAAAAACGAATCAGTCATATCCAGTATTTTTGTTCAGAAGCTCATCTTTTTAGATCATTTTAACTCTATTGTGCACACATTCCAGGCGGACATTTTAAAAATTCCTCAGATTCCCGACATAGTCCACTATAAAACTAGATATCTCAGGTTGTACATATAGGGAAATGATAATTCATGGCTCAAACTGAAGTAGACAGTTGGGGGAACATATTGATTCACTTCAATACCATATTCCTTGGTTTGTTTTATTTTAGAACCTCTATTACAGATGCTAATATGCCAGGAATGTCAGACAGGGTTCCCACACCTTGGTTAACATAAAATTCAAGGACCTTTCAATGACTTTCCAGGACCAACTTCCTCAAATTCAAGGACAGCACCTGCCAGCATTTACCTACTCTTACCCCTGAATATGTTATCAAAAAACGATGTTAATACAACGCAAATTCAAAAGACTGAATGTCATTTCAAGCCATGCATCCTGAAATTTTCTGTGCATGACTGGCAATTTAGCAATGCACATCTGAGATGACGACATTCACGTAAAATGGCTATAGTTGTTGAAGGATCAACAACTACCTACAGGAAACACTTGCTTTCGGTGCTGAACAAACAAACAAATTTCTCTACAGGAGAATGACCAAACTTTGCCAAGTAAAAGTCAGCATAGGCCCTGTAGAATCAATGTAATTTTAAATGAACTTGTGCTGGCAAAATAATGACACGTTGACAGTAGACAAATAATAATAATAATAACAATAATACACATATGCATATACACATACAGTACATACATAAAACAGAGGAGCAAAGCCATATAATGAGATTAGAACTATAGATTTCTAGAGAAATCTGGCGTGAGATGATTCTAGCATAGTTTTTAAATCTACTTAATAAAGAATAATATTCATTCATAAAGAGAACAGCCTTTTAACCACTCCACTTATGGTAGTGAATTTATGGAATCAGAGAAATTCGAACTGAAGTATAATGGTATCAAAAGAAAGAAGTTTGAGATTAATCCAGTTTCTAGTGTCCATGCAAAAACTTTGTAAATATTGAGATGGAAAAACATATGCTCCTGGGATTCATCTTCTGACTTAAAAAAGGTCCATTAATCCACATCAAGTTTAACTCTTCTTTCAAGAAACATGGCTACAGGATATATCTTATTTATTATTTTGAAATGAGTCTCTTTTACTTTAGAAGACATGAGCCATTTGACAAGCCTTTGTGGTTTTATAATTTTTATTAGGATGTTTCTTGAAAGAATATCTATTATATCTTTTGTCTCATACCATCAGTGATAATCTTGTTATTACACTTGAACTCAACAGTCATTCACTTTTAACATGGGCATCGAAACAGTCAACTCTGAATATAAAATGTTAAAGGAATCACTTTGCAGACTTTCTTTAAATCTTTATAACAACTCATATCAGATCATATTTTTTCAACAAAGGATGAGAAATTTAAAACATCATGGCAATCTTTTTCATAGCAATCTTTTGTAAATATTGACTTCCTTACCAACTGTGCCCTATTATTCTGTGACCGCGGTCTTCATCCATGTGAAATTTCAAACCCTCTAAAATATTCAAGGACCGTCAAGGACGGCTGTCTTTTATGCCTGTTTTCAAAAACTTTCCAGGGCCTTGAACTTATTTTTTCAGATTCACAAACTTTCAAGGATTTCAAGGACCCGTGGGAACCCTGTAGGCCTATGATATGATATTTATGTCCAATATAGTCCGACAGGCTATGCCAAGCTACCGTAGCCAACTCCGGTAGCATCCGACACGATACAGAGTACTCCAGCACTCAAAAGCTCCAATACTGTCTATAATCTAATGTTTAGTATTAGAATATATATTTTGTACAATATCGCTTATGAAAAATTATCAATTTTTACTCACGTGTACACTGAGTCGCGTCGTAGCGGGTGTACGGTCTCACTTCCGGGTTGGCGAAAATGCCGAAAATTGCTCATATATTCCATAAAAAGTTATCGGTTTATGTTCAAAAGTATCCACAATCAGAATAAAAACGAACAAAATAATCCACGACTGCTTCAGTTTCGCCGAATAGTGCGTTCTGGGGAGCTTGGCTTAGGTTAGCAAAGGTTAGCGGTTAGCTTATGTTGCTATGCTAGCGGACCCACATTGGAAATGAAGCGCGACTTTCCGAGGGCTCAATAAAAAAATATAATTGAGCATCCATGGCCAATGAGGGCTGGTTAGCTTCAGAAGGAAGTAAACTATTGGTTAGAAGAGCTTCCAATCACTTGTAAGGCTCCGGCTTGTCTCTGTGGACTGATCAAGTTGGTGCACTTGCAGTCAACACGAGCGAGTGTGGCCAGGGTTGGCAGGTCGTGCATAAATATCCCGGCCAAAGTCAGTGTAAAATGCGCCCGTCAGAAGCCAAAAGTAGCCCAAAGTGTTAGAGTGTTAAAATTGAGACTATTTAAGTATTATATCGCCATCGATTGTTATTGTTGACTTGTAACTCCCGCGGTGGGCCAAGTGAAAAGTAGCCCAAAAACGAAAAACTTTGAAGGAGTTTCAAACAAGCCCAATTTGGAGTGAAAACCGCGAATCTGGCAACCAGGTTTAGATGGTATGTGCAGTATATAAAGAGCTGCAAATTCATATATGTCTCGAGGACGGTATGCCAAAAAGTATATTAACCTAAATATATTTTAGGAAACAGAATAGTCCTATATTACATATATTCTAGTTCTACATTAACTGTTCAAACATTATTCCATTTTTCCCTGTGCAAAAATAAGATTTCGCTACCACAATGCATTACTATTTTGCATAAACCAATCAGCTTCAAGTCGGCATATGACGCCCGCTGACGTTTCTAGGAAGTAAACAGGAAACTAACGAGCTAACTGTGAATGTCTTTGGACTGGCTTGATCAAATTTGACAATTAAGCCATCTTTTTTTAGTTATATTGTGCTGCATCTAATAAAGTATGGTTAGCAAACGCTTCCTTGTATCCATGTTAACGTTAGTGATTGTATCAATAAATTTACCTTGACAGACCACAAGCTATTACTTACTATTGAGATGTTTGTTTTAGCTAGCTAACTATGAAGCTGCTGTGTAAGTAGCATATCATTACATTTTTATTTTTATTCATCTTCCCCCCTGCACAGTGTCAATGAAAAACAAGGTGACAGGAGAGGTCCGCGTGAGGGCAGTTTGTCATAGGTCTATGAGGAAAAGTGAAAAGCCACATGACTTGAGAGTAGGATCAATGGTTACACACACACACACACACAAGTGTTTGTGTATATATGTATGTATGTATGTATGTACAAACATGCACTAATCAGTCATAACAATTACTGTTTTTTCGCAAGATATTTAAATATGGCAGTCTGAACTAAAGAAGCAAAAGCAGCCTTAATCCTGTGGTCTTTGCTGAATAAGACTTCCAGGGACTTCACATACAGTTGTTCCTGTTCTGGCAAAACAAAATATCCTGTTCTCACTCAACAAAATATTGGGCGCAGTGGGGGGCGCAAAATTATTCTCATCTATTAATGGGGGGCACGGCAGAAAACGTTTGGGAACCACTCCTTTAATGTATAAGTGTATAGAAGTGTATAACCACTACATCAGATTACTGCCATAATATAAGCAAAGCTGATTAAATATTGAAGGTGTGGTCATCTCCAATCACACCCTTCACTAATCACATTGACTAAATCTATAGCATCAATAAAACATGGTATTTGGTGCCCAAGCTTTTGCATGTGCCTACATATTTTATCTCTCTACCTTCAGTGAATTAAAGTGGATGTGTACAGTCAACTAATTTGGGAAACTTTACCTGACTTATTTATTTTTGCTCAATTACTGCTGTTCAATAAAATGTTAACAGATATTTTAATATATTTTTTCTCCTTAGATGGTGTTAAAACACTCGAGCCCTGTCATTTTGGTGAGCACCCATTGCTCCTGTGTGGCAGGATGTGCCCTGTGCAATCATTTGGTTGCCCTTCTTTATCAGACTGCACACTATTCTCAGCTAGATATTCCTGCTGTACCCCCAGTCCAAAGCTGCACAGACACCGAGCAGCGAGTTACCTAGCATGTCAGTTTGTATGTCACATGTATGTTCATCCATATGTAGCCACCATTAAAACAGTGCTAAATGTGTCCCTACTTTTAGGGTGTGAAGCCGGGACCCGTTGGAGAAATGGAGGTTCGAAAACCAAGGAATTCAACTGCTGACTGTGTGAGGTTATATATATATATATATATATATATATATATATATATATATATATATATATATATAAGTTATCTTTTAAACCTTATATTCAACATCTAATTAAAAAGCTTAGACTTTTGTTAGGTTTTTATTATAGAAATAAATCTTGTTTTTCTTTTATTGTAAAAAAGAAGTTAGTTGAAGCAACGTTCATGCCTGTATTAGATTATGGAGATATTTTGTATATGAATGCTCCTGTGCACTGTTTGAGCATACTGGACAGTGTGTATCATAGTGCTTTGCGATTTATAACAAACTGTCGACCTCTTACTCATCACTGTTTGTTATACACAAAAGTGAATTGGACTTTGTTGCAGGCACGACGTTTTGCACATTGGTATGTTTTTATTTACAAAGCACTAATTGGGAATTTGCCTAATTATTTATGTTGTCTTCTGAATAGAAGGCAAAGTCTGCTCAGTCTTCGTTTGAGTGAGTTTTTGCAACTTGCTGTTCCTAGAGCTCGAACAGAGCTAGGAAAGACTGCTTTTAGTTTTGCTGCTCCATACACATGGAACCGGTTACAGGCTGATATAAAAATCAAGGACCTTGTTTCTTTGAACAGATTTAAGACTCTGATAAAATCAGTCAGGTCCAGATCATCTGTGTGTGCGTGTTTTAATAAATTTTATGTGAGATTTTGAATGTATCTTGAATGTTGTAATTTGTGCTGCTGCTCGGTCTCTCTTGGCCAGGTCTCTCTTGGCCAGGTCTCTCTTGTAAAAGGGATCTTGTATCTCAAGGGACTAACCTGGTTAAATAAAGGCAAATAAAAAAATAAAAAAATATTACCTTTGATCCATGTGATGTGTAATGAAGTTTAGATTATATTGTGGCAGTAATTTGATTTAATGGTTATACACGTTTTTGCTTTTAATATTTTTCAGAAGTTCACATTATAAAGCGTTTGGATGGAGAAATGCCCAATGTTGCCATGCTAAGAGTGTCAGAGGTCTATAAGAAGTTTTAGTCCTGTAATTGCCCCTCTGGTTACAACAATGGGCATGTGAACTGCAGTCCCATTAGTTGAATGTGCTTTTGGGCCTGTAGAGGCAGGGAGTGTGGTTTCATTCCATCATAAGCCAGCAGCAGTGAGAGAAATTGTGAACATCCCAGGTGCCCCCACTGAAGCACCCCTTGCTATCCAAAACTATAGGCTGGGACGATGAGAATGTGCGTATGTTTTGTGAGAAGAGGAAGAAGTGCATGTTAAGTCCCTGGAAGTGTGATTGAGCATGGGCCAGAGGATTGAAGCTGCAACACAGGAGCAGAGTTGATGTGAAGAATGGCATGGTCTGAGAAAGATGAGAGTAACATGTACAGCAGGCATGTGAAACATAGGGCCCGCGGGCCGGACCCGTCCCGTTGGATTATTTAATACGGCCCGGCATAAATTTCTGAGTATGTCAAAAAATGAAGCAAGTCTCTAGCTCATTTCTATCAAAAGTTGTGATTTTTAAAAAATGAATACAAATCAAATGCTCTCTCTGGTCGCTAGAGGGCAGTAAATGACAGCATGCAGCACTGACACGAGTTAAAGCTTCAGTCAAAGGATGCAATTCCGCTATGAAGCGATTCTGCTATGAAGGATAAATTTGGGTCCGTGGAAATGAATACGTTTTATCAATATCTCGTGCCAGGTTACCCCAAATTAACAGCCATGGCTGCATAAGTTCTATCCATGTTTGGGACTACTTATCTTTGTGAACAGGTGTTCTCTGTAATGAACAATAATAAAACAAAGCAGCGCTCAAGGTTAACAAATAAACACTTGAATGACATTGTTAAATGTGCTGCTACTCAGGATTTGACACCTAATATCGATGCACTTGTGAAGGCAAAAAGATGCCAAGTTACAGGAGCCAGCAGCAGCAAGTAGACTGCAGGAATGCAGTGAGAGAGAGAGAAAAAAAGTGTGATGACACGAAATTTGTTTGCACTCATGAATACAGATCATTAAAAATAAGATTCATCTGGTTTCATATTAAAGATAATTAATATTGTGCAGTATGTTCTCAGCTTCAGTAGGCCCAGCCTAGTAGTTTGATCTGATGTAGTCTAATTTTATTACCCATGCACTGCTATAACTTTTATTTGTATTTCTTTTTTTATTTATTTCAAAGCAGTATGACTATTAAGGCGAAAATATTTTTTTCATAGCTCCCACTTGAGTTTGTTAATGTGGTGAGTTGCTTCAGGTATAAAACTGCATTCACTCAACTGTTAAAATAAACCAGTTGTTAACACATTCACCGTCAAACATGAAAATCTTTTTTTTTCATTGTTTTAATGTGTTGTGCTTAGAAAAGATCCCTTTTCATCCATGATTATAATATGTAGGGTAGGCTAAAAATGTAGGCTGAATGATAAAGCATAGTACTGAAAAATAAAGCTAAATATTTGGAGTTGATTTGTAGTTACTGATCCGGCTCACCTGAGAACAGAAGGTCTGGATCCGGCCCCACAGCCAAACTGAGTTTGACATGCCTGATCTACACGTTTCCATGAGGCAAACCATGTTCGAGGACATACTTCTGCAGAGAATTTGGCAGAGAGAATCTACAGGGGAACTGTCCAGACCAAGGACATGAGGGGAGGAATTCATATGGAGCCAGTTGCAGTTCAAGAGTACTGCATTCTGAAAAATGTGAATTATTCACCATGTGGGTTTGTCATTCACCCTGATGCTCCATGGCTGGGTTGTTCCCCTGATGGAGTAATCTTCGATCCCTCTGAGAATCCACCATTTGGACTCTTAGAAGTCAAATGCCCCAACATTCAGAGTTATGTGGACTGCCCCTATCTGAAAATGTCAAGCAGTGCTTTGAAACTTCGGAGGCAACACAAGTACTGCTGGCAAGTTCAGGGACAGATCCTCTTGACTGGTTTAGAATGGTGTGATTTTGTTGTGTGTGCTCAGGAGGACACACTAGTTGAGCGAGTTTACAAAAATCAAGAAGTGATGCACACCATTAGAGAAAAAGCGGATCATTTTTTCTTTTACCATTACATACAAAAGTGTTTGCAGTAAAACATAAATACAATGATTACCTGTATAGTGTCAGATTAATTATCTGTTGTTCATTAAGAAGTGATTTGTTTGTTTTTTCTGTCAATGGATTAATTCCACTGTTTTTATGTCTTCCTTTAAGTGCAGACATAAAAAAAATATGAGAAGGATTTTTGATTCTCCAAGCCAAGGTTTATTACAGCAGGTTATTAAGACCAGTAATAATAAAGCATCAAAACATATTTACATATTTTCGATATTTAAATGCATACATTCTAAAATTTGCTCCATGTCTTTACAAGTGGTCCATTCTGATAGTTCACAAGCAGACAAGATACAGTAAATAGCTGATTTATGCTGCCTGAAATAGACATGGGGATGACGGTGTCAAACAATTTGTGCTCCTTTACTTGTCGGATGCACCGTTCAACATGTACCCTGAGCCTGGCTACGGACTGTGTGTGTTTTACGTCATGTGCAGACATTCGTGTGCACCTTTTCAGGAAAACTGGCCTGTGGATCTTACATGGTACAAGATCGTCTACCAGGAAGCCCTTATCCACCATTATTGCCATGTCATGGGTAAGTAGAGGAATAATTCCTGACTGTCTGAACATCTCCCTGTCACTAATAGACCCAGCATAGAGTCCAGACACAAAGGTTATGGCACTATGGGGTGCCATTCCAATTAAGAAAGTAGGTTTGGAGTTGGTGACCCGTATCATCTGATGTGTTGCAGGTTCAATCAGTTCCCAGAAGGCCATCAGGTGGTTGTAGGTTGCAAACCTGCAAAGACAGTAGATGGATTATTAAGATACACTGATCAAAAACGAATCAGTCATATCCAGTATTTTTGTTCAGAAGCTCATCTTTTTAGATCATTTTAACTCTATTGTGCACACATTCCAGGCGGACATTTTAAAAATTCCTCAGATTCCCGACATAGTCCACTATAAAACTAGATATCTCAGGTTGTACATATAGGGAAATGATAATTCATGGCTCAAACTGAAGTAGACAGTTGGGGGAACATATTGATTCACTTCAATACCATATTCCTTGGTTTGTTTTATTTTAGAACCTCTATTACAGATGCTAATATGCCAGGAATGTCAGACAGGGTTCCCACACCTTGGTTAACATAAAATTCAAGGACCTTTCAATGACTTTCCAGGACCAACTTCCTCAAATTCAAGGACAGCACCTGCCAGCATTTACCTACTCTTACCCCTGAATATGTTATCAAAAAACGATGTTAATACAACGCAAATTCAAAAGACTGAATGTCATTTCAAGCCATGCATCCTGAAATTTTCTGTGCATGACTGGCAATTTAGCAATGCACATCTGAGATGACGACATTCACGTAAAATGGCTATAGTTGTTGAAGGATCAACAACTACCTACAGGAAACACTTGCTTTCGGTGCTGAACAAACAAACAAATTTCTCTACAGGAGAATGACCAAACTTTGCCAAGTAAAAGTCAGCATAGGCCCTGTAGAATCAATGTAATTTTAAATGAACTTGTGCTGGCAAAATAATGACACGTTGACAGTAGACAAATAATAATAATAATAACAATAATACACATATGCATATACACATACAGTACATACATAAAACAGAGGAGCAAAGCCATATAATGAGATTAGAACTATAGATTTCTAGAGAAATCTGGCGTGAGATGATTCTAGCATAGTTTTTAAATCTACTTAATAAAGAATAATATTCATTCATAAAGAGAACAGCCTTTTAACCACTCCACTTATGGTAGTGAATTTATGGAATCAGAGAAATTCGAACTGAAGTATAATGGTATCAAAAGAAAGAAGTTTGAGATTAATCCAGTTTCTAGTGTCCATGCAAAAACTTTGTAAATATTGAGATGGAAAAACATATGCTCCTGGGATTCATCTTCTGACTTAAAAAAGGTCCATTAATCCACATCAAGTTTAACTCTTCTTTCAAGAAACATGGCTACAGGATATATCTTATTTATTATTTTGAAATGAGTCTCTTTTACTTTAGAAGACATGAGCCATTTGACAAGCCTTTGTGGTTTTATAATTTTTATTAGGATGTTTCTTGAAAGAATATCTATTATATCTTTTGTCTCATACCATCAGTGATAATCTTGTTATTACACTTGAACTCAACAGTCATTCACTTTTAACATGGGCATCGAAACAGTCAACTCTGAATATAAAATGTTAAAGGAATCACTTTGCAGACTTTCTTTAAATCTTTATAACAACTCATATCAGATCATATTTTTTCAACAAAGGATGAGAAATTTAAAACATCATGGCAATCTTTTTCATAGCAATCTTTTGTAAATATTGACTTCCTTACCAACTGTGCCCTATTATTCTGTGACCGCGGTCTTCATCCATGTGAAATTTCAAACCCTCTAAAATATTCAAGGACCGTCAAGGACGGCTGTCTTTTATGCCTGTTTTCAAAAACTTTCCAGGGCCTTGAACTTATTTTTTCAGATTCACAAACTTTCAAGGATTTCAAGGACCCGTGGGAACCCTGTATGATATGATATTTATGTCCAATATAGTCCGACAGGCTATGCCAAGCTACCGTAGCCAACTCCGGTAGCATCCGACACGATACAGAGTACTCCAGCACTCAAAAGCTCCAATACTGTCTATAATCTAATGTTTAGTATTAGAATATATATTTTGTACAATATCGCTTATGAAAAATTATCAATTTTTACTCACGTGTACACTGAGTCGCGTCGTAGCGGGTGTACGGTCTCACTTCCGGGTTGGCGAAAATGCCGAAAATTGCTCATATATTCCATAAAAAGTTATCGGTTTATGTTCAAAAGTATCCACAATCAGAATAAAAACGAACAAAATAATCCACGACTGCTTCAGTTTCGCCGAATAGTGCGTTCTGGGGAGCTTGGCTTAGGTTAGCAAAGGTTAGCGGTTAGCTTATGTTGCTATGCTAGCGGACCCACATTGGAAATGAAGCGCGACTTTCCGAGGGCTCAATAAAAAAATATAATTGAGCATCCATGGCCAATGAGGGCTGGTTAGCTTCAGAAGGAAGTAAACTATTGGTTAGAAGAGCTTCCAATCACTTGTAAGGCTCCGGCTTGTCTCTGTGGACTGATCAAGTTGGTGCACTTGCAGTCAACACGAGCGAGTGTGGCCAGGGTTGGCAGGTCGTGCATAAATATCCCGGCCAAAGTCAGTGTAAAATGCGCCCGTCAGAAGCCAAAAGTAGCCCAAAGTGTTAGAGTGTTAAAATTGAGACTATTTAAGTATTATATCGCCATCGATTGTTATTGTTGACTTGTAACTCCCGCGGTGGGCCAAGTGAAAAGTAGCCCAAAAACGAAAAACTTTGAAGGAGTTTCAAACAAGCCCAATTTGGAGTGAAAACCGCGAATCTGGCAACCAGGTTTAGATGGTATGTGCAGTATATAAAGAGCTGCAAATTCATATATGTCTCGAGGACGGTATGCCAAAAAGTATATTAACCTAAATATATTTTAGGAAACAGAATAGTCCTATATTACATATATTCTAGTTCTACATTAACTGTTCAAACATTATTCCATTTTTCCCTGTGCAAAAATAAGATTTCGCTACCACAATGCATTACTATTTTGCATAAACCAATCAGCTTCAAGTCGGCATATGACGCCCGCTGACGTTTCTAGGAAGTAAACATGAAACTAACGAGCTAACTGTGAATGTCTTTGGACTGGCTTGATCAAATTTGACAATTAAGCCATCTTTTTTTAGTTATATTGTGCTGCATCTAATAAAGTATGGTTAGCAAACGCTTCCTTGTATCCATGTTAACGTTAGTGATTGTATCAATAAATTTACCTTGACAGACCACAAGCTATTACTTACTATTGAGATGTTTGTTTTAGCTAGCTAACTATGAAGCTGCTGTGTAAGTAGCATATCATTACATTTTTATTTTTATTCATCTTCCCCCCTGCACAGTGTCAATGAAAAACAAGGTGACAGGAGAGGTCCGCGTGAGGGCAGTTTGTCATAGGTCTATGAGGAAAAGTGAAAAGCCACATGACTTGAGAGTAGGATCAATGGTTACACACACACACACACACAAGTGTTTGTGTATATATGTATGTATGTATGTATGTACAAACATGCACTAATCAGTCATAACAATTACTGTTTTTTCGCAAGATATTTAAATATGGCAGTCTGAACTAAAGAAGCAAAAGCAGCCTTAATCCTGTGGTCTTTGCTGAATAAGACTTCCAGGGACTTCACATACAGTTGTTCCTGTTCTGGCAAAACAAAATATCCTGTTCTCACTCAACAAAATATTGGGCGCAGTGGGGGGCGCAAAATTATTCTCATCTATTAATGGGGGGCACGGCAGAAAACGTTTGGGAACCACTCCTTTAATGTATAAGTGTATAGAAGTGTATAACCACTACATCAGATTACTGCCATAATATAAGCAAAGCTGATTAAATATTGAAGGTGTGGTCATCTCCAATCACACCCTTCACTAATCACATTGACTAAATCTATAGCATCAATAAAACATGGTATTTGGTGCCCAAGCTTTTGCATGTGCCTACATATTTTATCTCTCTACCTTCAGTGAATTAAAGTGGATGTGTACAGTCAACTAATTTGGGAAACTTTACCTGACTTATTTATTTTTGCTCAATTACTGCTGTTCAATAAAATGTTAACAGATATTTTAATATATTTTTTCTCCTTAGATGGTGTTAAAACACTCGAGCCCTGTCATTTTGGTGAGCACCCATTGCTCCTGTGTGGCAGGATGTGCCCTGTGCAATCATTTGGTTGCCCTTCTTTATCAGACTGCACACTATTCTCAGCTAGATATTCCTGCTGTACCCCCAGTCCAAAGCTGCACAGACACCGAGCAGCGAGTTACCTAGCATGTCAGTTTGTATGTCACATGTATGTTCATCCATATGTAGCCACCATTAAAACAGTGCTAAATGTGTCCCTACTTTTAGGGTGTGAAGCCGGGACCCGTTGGAGAAATGGAGGTTCGAAAACCAAGGAATTCAACTGCTGACTGTGTGAGGTTATATATATATATATATATATATATATATATATATATATATATATATATATATATATATATAAGTTATCTTTTAAACCTTATATTCAACATCTAATTAAAAAGCTTAGACTTTTGTTAGGTTTTTATTATAGAAATAAATCTTGTTTTTCTTTTATTGTAAAAAAGAAGTTAGTTGAAGCAACGTTCATGCCTGTATTAGATTATGGAGATATTTTGTATATGAATGCTCCTGTGCACTGTTTGAGCATACTGGACAGTGTGTATCATAGTGCTTTGCGATTTATAACAAACTGTCGACCTCTTACTCATCATTGTTTGTTATACACAAAAGTGAATTGGACTTTGTTGCAGGCACGACGTTTTGCACATTGGTATGTTTTTATTTACAAAGCACTAATTGGGAATTTGCCTAATTATTTATGTTGTCTTCTGAATAGAAGGCAAAGTCTGCTCAGTCTTCGTTCGAGTGAGTTTTTGCAACTTGCTGTTCCTAGAGCTCGAACAGAGCTAGGAAAGACTGCTTTTAGTTTTGCTGCTCCATACACATGGAACCGGTTACAGGCTGATATAAAAATCAAGGACCTTGTTTCTTTGAACAGATTTAAGACTCTGATAAAATCAGTCAGGTCCAGATCATCTGTGTGTGCGTGTTTTAATAAATTTTATGTGAGATTTTGAATGTATCTTGAATGTTGTAATTTGTGCTGCTGCTCGGTCTCTCTTGGCCAGGTCTCTCTTGTAAAAGGGATCTTGTATCTCAAGGGACTAACCTGGTTAAATAAAGGCAAATAAAAAAATAAAAAAATATTACCTTTGATCCATGTGATGTGTAATGAAGTTTAGATTATATTGTGGCAGTAATTTGATTTAATGGTTATACACGTTTTTGCTTTTAATATTTTTCAGAAGTTCACATTATAAAGCGTTTGGATGGAGAAATGCCCAATGTTGCCATGCTAAGAGTGTCAGAGGTCTATAAGAAGTTTTAGTCCTGTAATTGCCCCTCTGGTTACAACAATGGGCATGTGAACTGCAGTCCCATTAGTTGAATGTGCTTTTGGGCCTGTAGAGGCAGGGAGTGTGGTTTCATTCCATCATAAGCCAGCAGCAGTGAGAGAAATTGTGAACATCCCAGGTGCCCCCACTGAAGCACCCCTTGCTATCCAAAACTATAGGCTGGGACGATGAGAATGTGCGTATGTTTTGTGAGAAGAGGAAGAAGTGCATGTTAAGTCCCTGGAAGTGTGATTGAGCATGGGCCAGAGGATTGAAGCTGCAACACAGGAGCAGAGTTGATGTGAAGAATGGCATGGTCTGAGAAAGATGAGAGTAACATGTACAGCAGGCATGTGAAACATAGGGCCCGCGGGCCGGACCCGTCCCGTTGGATTATTTAATACGGCCCGGCATAAATTTCTGAGTATGTCAAAAAATGAAGCAAGTCTCTAGCTCATTTCTATCAAAAGTTGTGATTTTTAAAAAATGAATACAAATCAAATGCTCTCTCTGGTCGCTAGAGGGCAGTAAATGACAGCATGCAGCACTGACACGAGTTAAAGCTTCAGTCAAAGGATGCAATTCCGCTATGAAGCGATTCTGCTATGAAGGATAAATTTGGGTCCGTGGAAATGAATACGTTTTATCAATATCTCGTGCCAGGTTACCCCAAATTAACAGCCATGGCTGCATAAGTTCTATCCATGTTTGGGACTACTTATCTTTGTGAACAGGTGTTCTCTGTAATGAACAATAATAAAACAAAGCAGCGCTCAAGGTTAACAAATAAACACTTGAATGACATTGTTAAATGTGCTGCTACTCAGGATTTGACACCTAATATCGATGCACTTGTGAAGGCAAAAAGATGCCAAGTTACAGGAGCCAGCAGCAGCAAGTAGACTGCAGGAATGCAGTGAGAGAGAGAGAAAAAAAGTGTGATGACACGAAATTTGTTTGCACTCATGAATACAGATCATTAAAAATAAGATTCATCTGGTTTCATATTAAAGATAATTAATATTGTGCAGTATGTTCTCAGCTTCAGTAGGCCCAGCCTAGTAGTTTGATCTGATGTAGTCTAATTTTATTACCCATGCACTGCTATAACTTTTATTTGTATTTATTTTTTTATTTATTTCAAAGCAGTATGACTATTAAGGCGAAAATATTTTTTTCATAGCTCCCACTTGAGTTTGTTAATGTGGTGAGTTGCTTCAGGTATAAAACTGCATTCACTCAACTGTTAAAATAAACCAGTTGTTAACACATTCACCGTCAAACATGAAAATCTTTTTTTTTTCATTGTTTTAATGTGTTGTGCTTAGAAAAGATCCCTTTTCATCCATGATTATAATATGTAGGGTAGGCTAAAAATGTAGGCTGAATGATAAAGCATAGTACTGAAAAATAAAGCTAAATATTTGGAGTTGATTTGTAGTTACTGATCCGGCTCACCTGAGAACAGAAGGTCTGGATCCGGCCCCACAGCCAAACTGAGTTTGACATGCCTGATCTACACGTTTCCATGAGGCAAACCATGTTCGAGGACATACTTCTGCAGAGAATTTGGCAGAGAGAATCTACAGGGGAACTGTCCAGACCAAGGACATGAGGGGAGGAATTCATATGGAGCCAGTTGCAGTTCAAGAGTACTGCATTCTGAAAAATGTGAATTATTCACCATGTGGGTTTGTCATTCACCCTGATGCTCCATGGCTGGGTTGTTCCCCTGATGGAGTAATCTTCGATCCCTCTGAGAATCCACCATTTGGACTCTTAGAAGTCAAATGCCCCAACATTCAGAGTTATGTGGACTGCCCCTATCTGAAAATGTCAAGCAGTGCTTTGAAACTTCGGAGGCAACACAAGTACTGCTGGCAAGTTCAGGGACAGATCCTCTTGACTGGTTTAGAATGGTGTGATTTTGTTGTGTGTGCTCAGGAGGACACACTAGTTGAGCGAGTTTACAAAAATCAAGAAGTGATGCACACCATTAGAGAAAAAGCGGATCATTTTTTCTTTTACCATTACATACAAAAGTGTTTGCAGTAAAACATAAATACAATGATTACCTGTATAGTGTCAGATTAATTATCTGTTGTTCATTAAGAAGTGATTTGTTTGTTTTTTCTGTCAATGGATTAATTCCACTGTTTTTATGTCTTCCTTTAAGTGCAGACATAAAAAAAATATGAGAAGGATTTTTGATTCTCCAAGCCAAGGTTTATTACAGCAGGTTATTAAGACCAGTAATAATAAAGCATCAAAACATATTTACATATTTTCGATATTTAAATGCATACATTATAAAATTTGCTCCATGTCTTTACAAGTGGTCCATTCTGATAGTTCACAAGCAGACAAGATACAGTAAATAGCTGATTTATGCTGCCTGAAATAGACATGGGGATGACGGTGTCAAACAATTTGTGCTCCTTTACTTGTCGGATGCACCGTTCAACATGTACCCTGAGCCTGGCTACGGACTGTGTGTGTTTTACGTCATGTGCAGACATTCGTGTGCACCTTTTCAGGAAAACTGGCCTGTGGATCTTACATGGTACAAGATCGTCTACCAGGAAGCCCTTATCCACCATTATTGCCATGTCATGGGTAAGTAGAGGAATAATTCCTGACTGTCTGAACATCTCCCTGTCACTAATAGACCCAGCATAGAGTCCAGACACAAAGGTTATGGCACTATGGGGTGCCATTCCAATTAAGAAAGTAGGTTTGGAGTTGGTGACCCGTATCATCTGATGTGTTGCAGGTTCAATCAGTTCCCAGAAGGCCATCAGGTGGTTGTAGGTTGCAAACCTGCAAAGACAGTAGATGGATTATTAAGATACACTGATCAAAAACGAATCAGTCATATCCAGTATTTTTGTTCAGAAGCTCATCTTTTTAGATCATTTTAACTCTATTGTGCACACATTCCAGGCGGACATTTTAAAAATTCCTCAGATTCCCGACATAGTCCACTATAAAACTAGATATCTCAGGTTGTACATATAGGGAAATGATAATTCATGGCTCAAACTGAAGTAGACAGTTGGGGGAACATATTGATTCACTTCAATACCATATTCCTTGGTTTGTTTTATTTTAGAACCTCTATTACAGATGCTAATATGCCAGGAATGTCAGACAGGGTTCCCACACCTTGGTTAACATAAAATTCAAGGACCTTTCAATGACTTTCCAGGACCAACTTCCTCAAATTCAAGGACAGCACCTGCCAGCATTTACCTACTCTTACCCCTGAATATGTTATCAAAAAACGATGTTAATACAACGCAAATTCAAAAGACTGAATGTCATTTCAAGCCATGCATCCTGAAATTTTCTGTGCATGACTGGCAATTTAGCAATGCACATCTGAGATGACGACATTCACGTAAAATGGCTATAGTTGTTGAAGGATCAACAACTACCTACAGGAAACACTTGCTTTCGGTGCTGAACAAACAAACAAATTTCTCTACAGGAGAATGACCAAACTTTGCCAAGTAAAAGTCAGCATAGGCCCTGTAGAATCAATGTAATTTTAAATGAACTTGTGCTGGCAAAATAATGACACGTTGACAGTAGACAAATAATAATAATAATAACAATAATACACATATGCATATACACATACAGTACATACATAAAACAGAGGAGCAAAGCCATATAATGAGATTAGAACTATAGATTTCTAGAGAAATCTGGCGTGAGATGATTCTAGCATACCGGTAGTTTTTAAATCTACTTAATAAAGAATAATATTCATTCATAAAGAGAACAGCCTTTTAACCACTCCACTTATGGTAGTGAATTTATGGAATCAGAGAAATTCGAACTGAAGTATAATGGTATCAAAAGAAAGAAGTTTGAGATTAATCCAGTTTCTAGTGTCCATGCAAAAACTTTGTAAATATTGAGATGGAAAAACATATGCTCCTGGGATTCATCTTCTGACTTAAAAAAGGTCCATTAATCCACATCAAGTTTAACTCTTCTTTCAAGAAACATGGCTACAGGATATATCTTATTTATTATTTTGAAATGAGTCTCTTTTACTTTAGAAGACATGAGCCATTTGACAAGCCTTTGTGGTTTTATAATTTTTATTAGGATGTTTCTTGAAAGAATATCTATTATATCTTTTGTCTCATACCATCAGTGATAATCTTGTTATTACACTTGAACTCAACAGTCATTCACTTTTAACATGGGCATCGAAACAGTCAACTCTGAATATAAAATGTTAAAGGAATCACTTTGCAGACTTTCTTTAAATCTTTATAACAACTCATATCAGATCATATTTTTTCAACAAAGGATGAGAAATTTAAAACATCATGGCAATCTTTTTCATAGCAATCTTTTGTAAATATTGACTTCCTTACCAACTGTGCCCTATTATTCTGTGACCGCGGTCTTCATCCATGTGAAATTTCAAACCCTCTAAAATATTCAAGGACCGTCAAGGACGGCTGTCTTTTATGCCTGTTTTCAAAAACTTTCCAGGGCCTTGAACTTATTTTTTCAGATTCACAAACTTTCAAGGATTTCAAGGACCCGTGGGAACCCTGTGATATTTATGTCCAATATAGTCCGACAGGCTATGCCAAGCTACCGTAGCCAACTCCGGTAGCATCCGACACGATACAGAGTACTCCAGCACTCAAAAGCTCCAATACTGTCTATAATCTAATGTTTAGTATTAGAATATATATTTTGTACAATATCGCTTATGAAAAATTATCAATTTTTACTCACGTGTACACTGAGTCGCGTCGTAGCGGGTGTACGGTCTCACTTCCGGGTTGGCGAAAATGCCGAAAATTGCTCATATATTCCATAAAAAGTTATCGGTTTATGTTCAAAAGTATCCACAATCAGAATAAAAACGAACAAAATAATCCACGACTGCTTCAGTTTCGCCGAATAGTGCGTTCTGGGGAGCTTGGCTTAGGTTAGCAAAGGTTAGCGGTTAGCTTATGTTGCTATGCTAGCGGACCCACATTGGAAATGAAGCGCGACTTTCCGAGGGCTCAATAAAAAAATATAATTGAGCAATCATGGCAAATGAGGGCTGGTTAGCTTCAGAAGGAAGTAAACTATTGGTTAGAAGAGCTTCCAATCACTTGTAAGGCTCCGGCTTGTCTCTGTGGACTGATCAAGTTGGTGCACTTGCAGTCAACACGAGCGAGTGTGGCCAGGGTTGGCAGGTCGTGCATAAATATCCCGGCCAAAGTCAGTGTAAAATGCGCCCGTCAGAAGCCAAAAGTAGCCCAAAGTGTTAGAGTGTTAAAATTGAGACTATTTAAGGATTATATCGCCATCGATTGTTATTGTTGACTTGTAACTCCCGCGGTGGGCCAAGTCAAAAGTAGCCCAAAAACGAAAAACTTTGAAGGAGTTTCAAACAAGCCCAATTTGGAGTGAAAACCGCGAATCTGGCAACCAGGTTTAGATGGTATGTGCAGTATATAAAGAGCTGCAAATTCATATATGTCTCGAGGACGGTATGCCAAAAAGTATATTAACCTAAATATATTTTAGGAAACAGAATAGTCCTATATTACATATATTCTAGTTCTACATTAACTGTTCAAACATTATTCCATTTTTCCCTGTGCAAAAATAAGATTTCGCTACCACAATGCATTACTATTTTGCATAAACCAATCAGCTTCAAGTCGGCATATGACGCCCGCTGACGTTTCTAGGAAGTAAACAGGAAACTAACGAGCTAACTGTGAATGTCTTTGGACTGGCTTGATCAAATTTGACAATTAAGCCATCTTTTTTTAGTTATATTGTGCTGCATCTAATAAAGTATGGTTAGCAAACGCTTCCTTGTATCCATGTTAACGTTAGTGATTGTATCAATAAATTTACCTTGACAGACCACAAGCTATTACTTACTATTGAGATGTTTGTTTTAGCTAGCTAACTATGAAGCTGCTGTGTAAGTAGCATATCATTACATTTTTATTTTTATTCATCTTCCCCCCTGCACAGTGTCAATGAAAAACAAGGTGACAGGAGAGGTCCGCGTGAGGGCAGTTTGTCATAGGTCTATGAGGAAAAGTGAAAAGCCACATGACTTGAGAGTAGGATCAATGGTTACACACACACACACAAGTGTTTGTGTATATATGTATGTATGTATGTATGTATGTACAAACATGCACTAATCAGTCATAACAATTACTGTTTTTTCGCAAGATATTTAAATATGGCAGTCTGAACTAAAGAAGCAAAAGCAGCCTTAATCCTGTGGTCTTTGCTGAATAAGACTTCCAGGGACTTCACATACAGTTGTTCCTGTTCTGGCAAAACAAAATATCCTGTTCTCACTCAACAAAATATTGGGCGCAGTGGGGGGCGCAAAATTATTCTCATCTATTAATGGGGGGCACGGCAGAAAACGTTTGGGAACCACTCCTTTAATGTATAAGTGTATAGAAGTGTATAACCACTACATCAGATTACTGCCATAATATAAGCAAAGCTGATTAAATATTGAAGGTGTGGTCATCTCCAATCACACCCTTCACTAATCACATTGACTAAATCTATAGCATCAATAAAACATGGTATTTGGTGCCCAAGCTTTTGCATGTGCCTACATATTTTATCTCTCTACCTTCAGTGAATTAAAGTGGATGTGTACAGTCAACTAATTTGGGAAACTTTACCTGACTTATTTATTTTTGCTCAATTACTGCTGTTCAATAAAATGTTAACAGATATTTTAATATATTTTTTCTCCTTAGATGGTGTTAAAACACTCGAGCCCTGTCATTTTGGTGAGCACCCATTGCTCCTGTGTGGCAGGATGTGCCCTGTGCAATCATTTGGTTGCCCTTCTTTATCAGACTGCACACTATTCTCAGCTAGATATTCCTGCTGTACCCCCAGTCCAAAGCTGCACAGACACCGAGCAGCGAGTTACCTAGCATGTCAGTTTGTATGTCACATGTATGTTCATCCATATGTAGCCACCATTAAAACAGTGCTAAATGTGTCCCTACTTTTAGGGTGTGAAGCCGGGACCCGTTGGAGAAATGGAGGTTCGAAAACCAAGGAATTCAACTGCTGACTGTGTGAGGTTATATATATATATATATATATATATATATATAAGTTATCTTTTAAACCTTATATTCAACATCTAATTAAAAAGCTTAGACTTTTGTTAGGTTTTTATTATAGAAATAAATCTTGTTTTTCTTTTATTGTAAAAAAGAAGTTAGTTGAAGCAACGTTCATGCCTGTATTAGATTATGGAGATATTTTGTATATGAATGCTCCTGTGCACTGTTTGAGCATACTGGACAGTGTGTATCATAGTGCTTTGCGATTTATAACAAACTGTCGACCTCTTACTCATCACTGTTTGTTATACACAAAAGTGAATTGGACTTTGTTGCAGGCACGACGTTTTGCACATTGGTATGTTTTTATTTACAAAGCACTAATTGGGAATTTGCCTAATTATTTATGTTGTCTTCTGAATAGAAGGCAAAGTCTGCTCAGTCTTCGTTCGAGTGAGTTTTTGCAACTTGCTGTTCCTAGAGCTCGAACAGAGCTAGGAAAGACTGCTTTTAGTTTTGCTGCTCCATACACATGGAACCGGTTACAGGCTGATATAAAAATCAAGGACCTTGTTTCTTTGAACAGATTTAAGACTCTGATAAAATCAGTCAGGTCCAGATCATCTGTGTGTGCGTGTTTTAATAAATTTTATGTGAGATTTTGAATGTATCTTGAATGTTGTAATTTGTGCTGCTGCTCGGTCTCTCTTGGCCAGGTCTCTCTTGGCCAGGTCTCTCTTGTAAAAGGGATCTTGTATCTCAAGGGACTAACCTGGTTAAATAAAGGCAAATAAAAAAATAAAAAAATATTACCTTTGATCCATGTGATGTGTAATGAAGTTTAGATTATATTGTGGCAGTAATTTGATTTAATGGTTATACACGTTTTTGCTTTTAATATTTTTCAGAAGTTCACATTATAAAGCGTTTGGATGGAGAAATGCCCAATGTTGCCATGCTAAGAGTGTCAGAGGTCTATAAGAAGTTTTAGTCCTGTAATTGCCCCTCTGGTTACAACAATGGGCATGTGAACTGCAGTCCCATTAGTTGAATGTGCTTTTGGGCCTGTAGAGGCAGGGAGTGTGGTTTCATTCCATCATAAGCCAGCAGCAGTGAGAGAAATTGTGAACATCCCAGGTGCCCCCACTGAAGCACCCCTTGCTATCCAAAACTATAGGCTGGGACGATGAGAATGTGCGTATGTTTTGTGAGAAGAGGAAGAAGTGCATGTTAAGTCCCTGGAAGTGTGATTGAGCATGGGCCAGAGGATTGAAGCTGCAACACAGGAGCAGAGTTGATGTGAAGAATGGCATGGTCTGAGAAAGATGAGAGTAACATGTACAGCAGGCATGTGAAACATAGGGCCCGCGGGCCGGACCCGTCCCGTTGGATTATTTAATACGGCCCGGCATAAATTTCTGAGTATGTCAAAAAATGAAGCAAGTCTCTAGCTCATTTCTATCAAAAGTTGTGATTTTTAAAAAATGAATACAAATCAAATGCTCTCTCTGGTCGCTAGAGGGCAGTAAATGACAGCATGCAGCACTGACACGAGTTAAAGCTTCAGTCAAAGGATGCAATTCCGCTATGAAGCGATTCTGCTATGAAGGATAAATTTGGGTCCGTGGAAATGAATACGTTTTATCAATATCTCGTGCCAGGTTACCCCAAATTAACAGCCATGGCTGCATAAGTTCTATCCATGTTTGGGACTACTTATCTTTGTGAACAGGTGTTCTCTGTAATGAACAATAATAAAACAAAGCAGCGCTCAAGGTTAACAAATAAACACTTGAATGACATTGTTAAATGTGCTGCTACTCAGGATTTGACACCTAATATCGATGCACTTGTGAAGGCAAAAAGATGCCAAGTTACAGGAGCCAGCAGCAGCAAGTAGACTGCAGGAATGCAGTGAGAGAGAGAGAAAAAAAGTGTGATGACACGAAATTTGTTTGCACTCATGAATACAGATCATTAAAAATAAGATTCATCTGGTTTCATATTAAAGATAATTAATATTGTGCAGTATGTTCTCAGCTTCAGTAGGCCCAGCCTAGTAGTTTGATCTGATGTAGTCTAATTTTATTACCCATGCACTGCTATAACTTTTATTTGTATTTCTTTTTTTATTTATTTCAAAGCAGTATGACTATTAAGGCGAAAATATTTTTTTCATAGCTCCCACTTGAGTTTGTTAATGTGGTGAGTTGCTTCAGGTATAAAACTGCATTCACTCAACTGTTAAAATAAACCAGTTGTTAACACATTCACCGTCAAACATGAAAATCTTTTTTTTTTCATTGTTTTAATGTGTTGTGCTTAGAAAAGATCCCTTTTCATCCATGATTATAATATGTAGGGTAGGCTAAAAATGTAGGCTGAATGATAAAGCATAGTACTGAAAAATAAAGCTAAATATTTGGAGTTGATTTGTAGTTACTGATCCGGCTCACCTGAGAACAGAAGGTCTGGATCCGGCCCCACAGCCAAACTGAGTTTGACATGCCTGATCTACACGTTTCCATGAGGCAAACCATGTTCGAGGACATACTTCTGCAGAGAATTTGGCAGAGAGAATCTACAGGGGAACTGTCCAGACCAAGGACATGAGGGGAGGAATTCATATGGAGCCAGTTGCAGTTCAAGAGTACTGCATTCTGAAAAATGTGAATTATTCACCATGTGGGTTTGTCATTCACCCTGATGCTCCATGGCTGGGTTGTTCCCCTGATGGAGTAATCTTCGATCCCTCTGAGAATCCACCATTTGGACTCTTAGAAGTCAAATGCCCCAACATTCAGAGTTATGTGGACTGCCCCTATCTGAAAATGTCAAGCGGTGCTTTGAAACTTCGGAGGCAACACAAGTACTGCTGGCAAGTTCAGGGACAGATCCTCTTGACTGGTTTAGAATGGTGTGATTTTGTTGTGTGTGCTCAGGAGGACACACTAGTTGAGCGAGTTTACAAAAATCAAGAAGTGATGCACACCATTAGAGAAAAAGCGGATCATTTTTTCTTTTACCATTACATACAAAAGTGTTTGCAGTAAAACATAAATACAATGATTACCTGTATAGTGTCAGATTAATTATCTGTTGTTCATTAAGAAGTGATTTGTTTGTTTTTTCTGTCAATGGATTAATTCCACTGTTTTTATGTCTTCCTTTAAGTGCAGACATAAAAAAAATATGAGAAGGATTTTTGATTCTCCAAGCCAAGGTTTATTACAGCAGGTTATTAAGACCAGTAATAATAAAGCATCAAAACATATTTACATATTTTCGATATTTAAATGCATACATTATAAAATTTGCTCCATGTCTTTACAAGTGGTCCATTCTGATAGTTCACAAGCAGACAAGATACAGTAAATAGCTGATTTATGCTGCCTGAAATAGACATGGGGATGACGGTGTCAAACAATTTGTGCTCCTTTACTTGTCGGATGCACCGTTCAACATGTACCCTGAGCCTGGCTACGGACTGTGTGTGTTTTACGTCATGTGCAGACATTCGTGTGCACCTTTTCAGGAAAACTGGCCTGTGGATCTTACATGGTACAAGATCGTCTACCAGGAAGCCCTTATCCACCATTATTGCCATGTCATGGGTAAGTAGAGGAATAATTCCTGACTGTCTGAACATCTCCCTGTCACTAATAGACCCAGCATAGAGTCCAGACACAAAGGTTATGGCACTATGGGGTGCCATTCCAATTAAGAAAGTAGGTTTGGAGTTGGTGACCCGTATCATCTGATGTGTTGCAGGTTCAATCAGTTCCCAGAAGGCCATCAGGTGGTTGTAGGTTGCAAACCTGCAAAGACAGTAGATGGATTATTAAGATACACTGATCAAAAACGAATCAGTCATATCCAGTATTTTTGTTCAGAAGCTCATCTTTTTAGATCATTTTAACTCTATTGTGCACACATTCCAGGCGGACATTTTAAAAATTCCTCAGATTCCCGACATAGTCCACTATAAAACTAGATATCTCAGGTTGTACATATAGGGAAATGATAATTCATGGCTCAAACTGAAGTAGACAGTTGGGGGAACATATTGATTCACTTCAATACCATATTCCTTGGTTTGTTTTATTTTAGAACCTCTATTACAGATGCTAATATGCCAGGAATGTCAGACAGGGTTCCCACACCTTGGTTAACATAAAATTCAAGGACCTTTCAATGACTTTCCAGGACCAACTTCCTCAAATTCAAGGACAGCACCTGCCAGCATTTACCTACTCTTACCCCTGAATATGTTATCAAAAAACGATGTTAATACAACGCAAATTCAAAAGACTGAATGTCATTTCAAGCCATGCATCCTGAAATTTTCTGTGCATGACTGGCAATTTAGCAATGCACATCTGAGATGACGACATTCACGTAAAATGGCTATAGTTGTTGAAGGATCAACAACTACCTACAGGAAACACTTGCTTTCGGTGCTGAACAAACAAACAAATTTCTCTACAGGAGAATGACCAAACTTTGCCAAGTAAAAGTCAGCATAGGCCCTGTAGAATCAATGTAATTTTAAATGAACTTGTGCTGGCAAAATAATGACACGTTGACAGTAGACAAATAATAATAATAATAACAATAATACACATATGCATATACACATACAGTACATACATAAAACAGAGGAGCAAAGCCATATAATGAGATTAGAACTATAGATTTCTAGAGAAATCTGGCGTGAGATGATTCTAGCATAGTTTTTAAATCTACTTAATAAAGAATAATATTCATTCATAAAGAGAACAGCCTTTTAACCACTCCACTTATGGTAGTGAATTTATGGAATCAGAGAAATTCGAACTGAAGTATAATGGTATCAAAAGAAAGAAGTTTGAGATTAATCCAGTTTCTAGTGTCCATGCAAAAACTTTGTAAATATTGAGATGGAAAAACATATGCTCCTGGGATTCATCTTCTGACTTAAAAAAGGTCCATTAATCCACATCAAGTTTAACTCTTCTTTCAAGAAACATGGCTACAGGATATATCTTATTTATTATTTTGAAATGAGTCTCTTTTACTTTAGAAGACATGAGCCATTTGACAAGCCTTTGTGGTTTTATAATTTTTATTAGGATGTTTCTTGAAAGAATATCTATTATATCTTTTGTCTCATACCATCAGTGATAATCTTGTTATTACACTTGAACTCAACAGTCATTCACTTTTAACATGGGCATCGAAACAGTCAACTCTGAATATAAAATGTTAAAGGAATCACTTTGCAGACTTTCTTTAAATCTTTATAACAACTCATATCAGATCATATTTTTTCAACAAAGGATGAGAAATTTAAAACATCATGGCAATCTTTTTCATAGCAATCTTTTGTAAATATTGACTTCCTTACCAACTGTGCCCTATTATTCTGTGACCGCGGTCTTCATCCATGTGAAATTTCAAACCCTCTAAAATATTCAAGGACCGTCAAGGACGGCTGTCTTTTATGCCTGTTTTCAAAAACTTTCCAGGGCCTTGAACTTATTTTTTCAGATTCACAAACTTTCAAGGATTTCAAGGACCCGTGGGAACCCTGTGATATTTATGTCCAATATAGTCCGACAGGCTATGCCAAGCTACCGTAGCCAACTCCGGTAGCATCCGACACGATACAGAGTACTCCAGCACTCAAAAGCTCCAATACTGTCTATAATCTAATGTTTAGTATTAGAATATATATTTTGTACAATATCGCTTATGAAAAATTATCAATTTTTACTCACGTGTACACTGAGTCGCGTCGTAGCGGGTGTACGGTCTCACTTCCGGGTTGGCGAAAATGCCGAAAATTGCTCATATATTCCATAAAAAGTTATCGGTTTATGTTCAAAAGTATCCACAATCAGAATAAAAACGAACAAAATAATCCACGACTGCTTCAGTTTCGCCGAATAGTGCGTTCTGGGGAGCTTGGCTTAGGTTAGCAAAGGTTAGCGGTTAGCTTATGTTGCTATGCTAGCGGACCCACATTGGAAATGAAGCGCGACTTTCCGAGGGCTCAATAAAAAAATATAATTGAGCAATCATGGCAAATGAGGGCTGGTTAGCTTCAGAAGGAAGTAAACTATTGGTTAGAAGAGCTTCCAATCACTTGTAAGGCTCCGGCTTGTCTCTGTGGACTGATCAAGTTGGTGCACTTGCAGTCAACACGAGCGAGTGTGGCCAGGGTTGGCAGGTCGTGCATAAATATCCCGGCCAAAGTCAGTGTAAAATGCGCCCGTCAGAAGCCAAAAGTAGCCCAAAGTGTTAGAGTGTTAAAATTGAGACTATTTAAGTATTATATCGCCATCGATTGTTATTGTTGACTTGTAACTCCCGCGGTGGGCCAAGTGAAAAGTAGCCCAAAAACGAAAAACTTTGAAGGAGTTTCAAACAAGCCCAATTTGGAGTGAAAACCGCGAATCTGGCAACCAGGTTTAGATGGTATGTGCAGTATATAAAGAGCTGCAAATTCATATATGTCTCGAGGACGGTATGCCAAAAAGTATATTAACCTAAATATATTTTAGGAAACAGAATAGTCCTATATTACATATATTCTAGTTCTACATTAACTGTTCAAACATTATTCCATTTTTCCCTGTGCAAAAATAAGATTTCGCTACCACAATGCATTACTATTTTGCATAAACCAATCAGCTTCAAGTCGGCATATGACGCCCGCTGACGTTTCTAGGAAGTAAACAGGAAACTAACGAGCTAACTGTGAATGTCTTTGGACTGGCTTGATCAAATTTGACAATTAAGCCATCTTTTTTTAGTTATATTGTGCTGCATCTAATAAAGTATGGTTAGCAAACGCTTCCTTGTATCCATGTTAACGTTAGTGATTGTATCAATAAATTTACCTTGACAGACCACAAGCTATTACTTACTATTGAGATGTTTGTTTTAGCTAGCTAACTATGAAGCTGCTGTGTAAGTAGCATATCATTACATTTTTATTTTTATTCATCTTCCCCCCTGCACAGTGTCAATGAAAAACAAGGTGACAGGAGAGGTCCGCGTGAGGGCAGTTTGTCATAGGTCTATGAGGAAAAGTGAAAAGCCACATGACTTGAGAGTAGGATCAATGGTTACACACACACACACAAGTGTTTGTGTATATATGTATGTATGTATGTATGTATGTACAAACATGCACTAATCAGTCATAACAATTACTGTTTTTTCGCAAGATATTTAAATATGGCAGTCTGAACTAAAGAAGCAAAAGCAGCCTTAATCCTGTGGTCTTTGCTGAATAAGACTTCCAGGGACTTCACATACAGTTGTTCCTGTTCTGGCAAAACAAAATATCCTGTTCTCACTCAACAAAATATTGGGCGCAGTGGGGGGCGCAAAATTATTCTCATCTATTAATGGGGGGCACGGCAGAAAACGTTTGGGAACCACTCCTTTAATGTATAAGTGTATAGAAGTGTATAACCACTACATCAGATTACTGCCATAATATAAGCAAAGCTGATTAAATATTGAAGGTGTGGTCATCTCCAATCACACCCTTCACTAATCACATTGACTAAATCTATAGCATCAATAAAACATGGTATTTGGTGCCCAAGCTTTTGCATGTGCCTACATATTTTATCTCTCTACCTTCAGTGAATTAAAGTGGATGTGTACAGTCAACTAATTTGGGAAACTTTACCTGACTTATTTATTTTTGCTCAATTACTGCTGTTCAATAAAATGTTAACAGATATTTTAATATATTTTTTCTCCTTAGATGGTGTTAAAACACTCGAGCCCTGTCATTTTGGTGAGCACCCATTGCTCCTGTGTGGCAGGATGTGCCCTGTGCAATCATTTGGTTGCCCTTCTTTATCAGACTGCACACTATTCTCAGCTAGATATTCCTGCTGTACCCCCAGTCCAAAGCTGCACAGACACCGAGCAGCGAGTTACCTAGCATGTCAGTTTGTATGTCACATGTATGTTCATCCATATGTAGCCACCATTAAAACAGTGCTAAATGTGTCCCTACTTTTAGGGTGTGAAGCCGGGACCCGTTGGAGAAATGGAGGTTCGAAAACCAAGGAATTCAACTGCTGACTGTGTGAGGTTATATATATATATATATATATATATATATATATATATATAAGTTATCTTTTAAACCTTATATTCAACATCTAATTAAAAAGCTTAGACTTTTGTTAGGTTTTTATTATAGAAATAAATCTTGTTTTTCTTTTATTGTAAAAAAGAAGTTAGTTGAAGCAACGTTCATGCCTGTATTAGATTATGGAGATATTTTGTATATGAATGCTCCTGTGCACTGTTTGAGCATACTGGACAGTGTGTATCATAGTGCTTTGCGATTTATAACAAACTGTCGACCTCTTACTCATCATTGTTTGTTATACACAAAAGTGAATTGGACTTTGTTGCAGGCACGACGTTTTGCACATTGGTATGTTTTTATTTACAAAGCACTAATTGGGAATTTGCCTAATTATTTATGTTGTCTTCTGAATAGAAGGCAAAGTCTGCTCAGTCTTCGTTCGAGTGAGTTTTTGCAACTTGCTGTTCCTAGAGCTCGAACAGAGCTAGGAAAGACTGCTTTTAGTTTTGCTGCTCCATACACATGGAACCGGTTACAGGCTGATATAAAAATCAAGGACCTTGTTTCTTTGAACAGATTTAAGACTCTGATAAAATCAGTCAGGTCCAGATCATCTGTGTGTGCGTGTTTTAATAAATTTTATGTGAGATTTTGAATGTATCTTGAATGTTGTAATTTGTGCTGCTGCTCGGTCTCTCTTGGCCAGGTCTCTCTTGTAAAAGGGATCTTGTATCTCAAGGGACTAACCTGGTTAAATAAAGGCAAATAAAAAAATAAAAAAATATTACCTTTGATCCATGTGATGTGTAATGAAGTTTAGATTATATTGTGGCAGTAATTTGATTTAATGGTTATACACGTTTTTGCTTTTAATATTTTTCAGAAGTTCACATTATAAAGCGTTTGGATGGAGAAATGCCCAATGTTGCCATGCTAAGAGTGTCAGAGGTCTATAAGAAGTTTTAGTCCTGTAATTGCCCCTCTGGTTACAACAATGGGCATGTGAACTGCAGTCCCATTAGTTGAATGTGCTTTTGGGCCTGTAGAGGCAGGGAGTGTGGTTTCATTCCATCATAAGCCAGCAGCAGTGAGAGAAATTGTGAACATCCCAGGTGCCCCCACTGAAGCACCCCTTGCTATCCAAAACTATAGGCTGGGACGATGAGAATGTGCGTATGTTTTGTGAGAAGAGGAAGAAGTGCATGTTAAGTCCCTGGAAGTGTGATTGAGCATGGGCCAGAGGATTGAAGCTGCAACACAGGAGCAGAGTTGATGTGAAGAATGGCATGGTCTGAGAAAGATGAGAGTAACATGTACAGCAGGCATGTGAAACATAGGGCCCGCGGGCCGGACCCGTCCCGTTGGATTATTTAATACGGCCCGGCATAAATTTCTGAGTATGTCAAAAAATGAAGCAAGTCTCTAGCTCATTTCTATCAAAAGTTGTGATTTTTAAAAAATGAATACAAATCAAATGCTCTCTCTGGTCGCTAGAGGGCAGTAAATGACAGCATGCAGCACTGACACGAGTTAAAGCTTCAGTCAAAGGATGCAATTCCGCTATGAAGCGATTCTGCTATGAAGGATAAATTTGGGTCCGTGGAAATGAATACGTTTTATCAATATCTCGTGCCAGGTTACCCCAAATTAACAGCCATGGCTGCATAAGTTCTATCCATGTTTGGGACTACTTATCTTTGTGAACAGGTGTTCTCTGTAATGAACAATAATAAAACAAAGCAGCGCTCAAGGTTAACAAATAAACACTTGAATGACATTGTTAAATGTGCTGCTACTCAGGATTTGACACCTAATATCGATGCACTTGTGAAGGCAAAAAGATGCCAAGTTACAGGAGCCAGCAGCAGCAAGTAGACTGCAGGAATGCAGTGAGAGAGAGAGAAAAAAAGTGTGATGACACGAAATTTGTTTGCACTCATGAATACAGATCATTAAAAATAAGATTCATCTGGTTTCATATTAAAGATAATTAATATTGTGCAGTATGTTCTCAGCTTCAGTAGGCCCAGCCTAGTAGTTTGATCTGATGTAGTCTAATTTTATTACCCATGCACTGCTATAACTTTTATTTGTATTTCTTTTTTTATTTATTTCAAAGCAGTATGACTATTAAGGCGAAAATATTTTTTTCATAGCTCCCACTTGAGTTTGTTAATGTGGTGAGTTGCTTCAGGTATAAAACTGCATTCACTCAACTGTTAAAATAAACCAGTTGTTAACACATTCACCGTCAAACATGAAAATCTTTTTTTTTTCATTGTTTTAATGTGTTGTGCTTAGAAAAGATCCCTTTTCATCCATGATTATAATATGTAGGGTAGGCTAAAAATGTAGGCTGAATGATAAAGCATAGTACTGAAAAATAAAGCTAAATATTTGGAGTTGATTTGTAGTTACTGATCCGGCTCACCTGAGAACAGAAGGTCTGGATCCGGCCCCACAGCCAAACTGAGTTTGACATGCCTGATCTACACGTTTCCATGAGGCAAACCATGTTCGAGGACATACTTCTGCAGAGAATTTGGCAGAGAGAATCTACAGGGGAACTGTCCAGACCAAGGACATGAGGGGAGGAATTCATATGGAGCCAGTTGCAGTTCAAGAGTACTGCATTCTGAAAAATGTGAATTATTCACCATGTGGGTTTGTCATTCACCCTGATGCTCCATGGCTGGGTTGTTCCCCTGATGGAGTAATCTTCGATCCCTCTGAGAATCCACCATTTGGACTCTTAGAAGTCAAATGCCCCAACATTCAGAGTTATGTGGACTGCCCCTATCTGAAAATGTCAAGCGGTGCTTTGAAACTTCGGAGGCAACACAAGTACTGCTGGCAAGTTCAGGGACAGATCCTCTTGACTGGTTTAGAATGGTGTGATTTTGTTGTGTGTGCTCAGGAGGACACACTAGTTGAGCGAGTTTACAAAAATCAAGAAGTGATGCACACCATTAGAGAAAAAGCGGATCATTTTTTCTTTTACCATTACATACAAAAGTGTTTGCAGTAAAACATAAATACAATGATTACCTGTATAGTGTCAGATTAATTATCTGTTGTTCATTAAGAAGTGATTTGTTTGTTTTTTCTGTCAATGGATTAATTCCACTGTTTTTATGTCTTCCTTTAAGTGCAGACATAAAAAAAATATGAGAAGGATTTTTGATTCTCCAAGCCAAGGTTTATTACAGCAGGTTATTAAGACCAGTAATAATAAAGCATCAAAACATATTTACATATTTTCGATATTTAAATGCATACATTCTAAAATTTGCTCCATGTCTTTACAAGTGGTCCATTCTGATAGTTCACAAGCAGACAAGATACAGTAAATAGCTGATTTATGCTGCCTG